>NC_082650.1:72877939-73177939 GCF_028023285.1 Balaenoptera ricei
GTTTATCCGGGCACATTGCACTCTAATTTATAACCGAAGAACACCACTGGCCGGTAGGTCTGTTTCCCTAGTACCAGCATGGGGAACGTAGAAAGGCTGCCGCTCTCTGGCCATTACCTGCAGAAGCAGGTTTAAAGCCTGAGCTAATGGTCACTTCATATGAACAAGTACTTCAGGGCTGTAAATGAAACCTGCCCTCAAAATGTCTTGAGGGAGATAATGGCCAAACTATTTCAAATGGTGACACATACTTTAAGAAAACACTTTGAAGAATTAAGCTCTAATCACAGCTGGAAAAATAAAAAGGACATGTCTTAAAGCTCAATTTCAACGCATTATGAGACACATGCAAATTCAACCACAAAGAGGTATCAGCTCACACCACTCAGAATAACCATCAGCAAAAACTACAAAGAATAAATGCTGAAGGTGCTGGGAAGAAATACATACCCTCCACTTTAAGTGGGACGTAACCTGGAAAGAGCCACTAAGGAGAACAGAATAGAGGTGCCTTTAAAAGGTAACCATTGAGCTACCATATGATCTAGCAGACCTATGCCTAGACCTATAAACGAAGAAGAGAGAATTGGAAGGACACAGGCACGCAAATCTACATTGCATAGTATTACAATAGCCAAGATATGGAAGTAACCAAAAAGTCCACCGACAGATGGGTGGACAAAGAAGAACTGCTACCTGTACAGATGGAATAGGAGCTAGTGAAAAAATGAAACAATGCCATTTGCAGCACCATAGATGAGTCTAGAAGTAATCACGCAACTTGGAGTAAGTGAGAAAGCGAAAGACACATATCCTATCATATCACATATAGGTGTTACCTAAAAAATGATACAAACAAAGATATTTCCACAGAGAAACACTATCATAGATTCATTAAAAAAACTTATGGTTCACCAAATGGAAAGGTGTGAGGATTGGATACATTACCATATTGAGGTTAACAGAGAGATACAAACACATGTGAAATATATAATCACCAAAGACCTACGCAATACCAAGAGAAGACTACTCAACATTGTGTCATAACCTACATGGGAAAAGGATCCGAAGAAGAATAGATATATGCATATGTGTGAAAGAACCACATCTTGCACACCTAGAACAAACAAAACATTGTAATCAAGTTTGCTGTGATAAGAAATAAAAATTAAGTTCAAAATACCAACAAGAAGTAATGAGACATAAACTTAAAGGGCTTTTTCCTCGCACATTCCATTCTAATTTACCACCTAGAACACCACTTCCAGTAAGGCTCTGTTGCCCTAGTAACCAGATTTGGTAAAGGAGAAATGCTGCCGCCTTGTGGCCGATTCCCGCAAGAGCAGCTTTTAACCCACAGCTAATGGTCACTTACCATTCACAAGGACTCAGGGCTGTAAAGGACACCTGCCCTCAAAATTGTGCTGAGGTAGGGAATGGATACAAAAAATTCAAAACAGGCCAAATTTTCAAGAGGATAGTATGAAGAGGTAAGTTTTACTCACTCTCTTTTTAAAGAAAGGAAAATGGATAAAAGCTCCACCTCAGGAAGCATTAGACTCATGCAATCTAATCTACAAAAAGTTTTCAACTCACACCAGTCGACTGACCATTGGCAAAAAGTCTACAAACAATAAATGCTGAAGAGGTTTTAGAGAACTGTGTACCCTCTAGCTGCTGGTGAGATGCAAAAGGGTTAAACGCTAATAATGAGAACAGAAAGGAGCTGCGTTGAAAAGGAAAAATTGAGGTACCATTCAATCCAGCAGGCGCACCAATGGGCCTCTCACCTGAGAAGACCAGAATGAAGAAGACCTGGGCTGCAAAAGCTGCACTGCAGCCTTATTCACCATAGACAAGACAGTGAAGCAACCAAAACGTCCATCAACAGATGAAAGGATAAAGAAGAAGTGGTCCATGTACACAATGAATACTAGCCATGGAAAACAATGAAACACTGCTCTTTGAGGCACCATAGATGATCTTGGAGATAATCACAGAACATGAGGTAAGTCGGAAAGCAAAAGTCCTATATCCTATGATATCACTTATAGGCGTTATCTAATAACTGACACAAATGAACATATTTCCACAGAGAAAGTCAATCACAGACTTATTAAAAAAAAACTACTCTTATCTAAAAGGAAAGGTGGGGGGAATGGATAAATGAAGATTAGCGTTACGATATGTATACAAATACATATTATATACATATATCAAAAAGACCGACCATATAGCCAGGAAGGTTTACGGAACACTCTGTAATAATTTACAGGGGAAGAGGATCTCTACATAAATAGGTATATAGAATATGTAGATGAACCAGAGTGTGTACACCTTGGACAAGCAACATTCTAACCATTACCCCAATTGAAAAAATTAAAACAACGAACTAGGAGTAATGAGACATAAACTTATGGGGGGTTTTCCTGGCACATTCCATTCAAATTTACAACCTAGGCAAACGACTTCCAGAACGGCTCTGCTGCCCTAGTACCCAGATTTGGGAATGGAGAAATGCTGCATCCTTGTGGCCGTTTCCCACAACAGCAGCTTCAAACCCACTGCAAAAGGTCACTAAATATTCACCAATTGCAGGTCTGTAAATGACACCTGCCCTCCAAAAAATACTGAGGTCGAAAATCAACCAAAAAATTCTAGAGTGCAACCTTCCAAAAAGAAAATTTGAAGAGGTATATTATACTCACACTTTTTTTCTTTTTTCTTTTAACAGAAAAGAAAAAGGCGTGGAAAAATGATGAATTGTAGGAATTTTTACAGACATGTAAACCCAAATTACAAAAACCTATCAGCTCACACCAGTCAGAATGGCCATCAACAAAAATGCTGCAAAAGATAAATGCTGACGTGATTGTGGAGCAATGCGTACCCTCGATTCTAAGGGGGACGTGGTAAGAGCCACAAATGAAAGCACAATTGAGGTGCCTTGAAAAGGTAAACGTTGAGCTACCATACCAGTCAATCAATCATAACCACTGCTGGGTCTATGCCCTGAGAAAATGAAAATCAAAAATCACAGGCTGGCAATCCTGCACTCCAGCAATATTTACCATAGGCAACACTTGGAAGCAACGAAAATGTCCATCAACAGAGGAATGCACCAAGAAGAAGTGGTCCATGTACACAATGGAATATTAGCCTTGGAAAACTTTGAAGCACTACTCTTTGGGGCACCATAGATGAGCCTGGAGATAATCACAAAACATGAAGTAGGTCGGAAAGCAAAAGACCTATAGCCTATATTATCACTTATGGCCTTATCTAATAACTGACACAGATGAACATATTTCCAAAGAGAAAGACACTCACAGGCTTAGAAAACAAAACAAACTATGCTCATCTAAAAGGAAAGGAGGGGGGAAATTGAGAAATGAGGATTAGTGTTACTATACATATACAAATACATATTATATACATGTATCAAAAAGACCGAACATATAGCACGGGAGGTCGATGGAACACTGTAATATTTTACATGGGAAGAGGATCTGTACATTAATAGACATACATAATGTACAAATGGACCAGATGGTGTACACCTAGGACAAACAATATTCTAAACTTTACCCAGATTAAAAAAATTTTAAAAACCAAGAAGAAGTAATGAGACATAAACTTATGGGGATTTCTCCTGGCAAATTCCATTCTAATTTATAACCTAGGACAATGACTTCCAGAAAGGCTCTGCTGCCCTAGTACCCAGATTGGGGAATGGAGAAATGCTACCTCCTTGTGGACGTTTCCCACAACAGCAGCTTTGAACCCACTGCAAAAGGTCACTAAATTTTCACCAACTTGCAGTTCTGTAAATGACACCTGCCCTCCAGAAAATTTCTGGGGTCAAAAATCGACCAAAAAATTCAAAAGAGGGCAACCTTCGAAGAAGTCAATTTCAAGAGCTCTATTGTACTTACGTTTTTTTCTTTTAAGAGAAAAGAAAAAGGCGTAGGAATATGAAGAACTTTAAAAATTTTAATGTCATGCATACCCATATTACAAAAACCTATCAGCTCACAGCAATCAGAATGGCCATTAGGAAAAATGCTGCCAAAAATAAACGGTGAAGGGAGTGTGGAGAAATGCGTACCCTCGGTTATAAGGGGGGGCATGTAAAGAGCCACTAATGAAAACACAACGTAGGTGCTTTGAAAAGGGAAACATTGAGCTACCAGTCAATCAATCACAACCACTGCTTGGCCTATCACCTGAGAAAATGAGAATCAAAAATCACAGGCTGGGGCTTCCCCGGTGGCGCAGTGGTTGAGAATCTGCCTGCTAATGCAGGGAACACGGGTTCGAGCCCTGGTCTGGGAAGATCCCACATGCCGCAGTGCAACTAGGCCCGTGAGCCACAACTACTGAGCCTGCGCGTCTGGAGCCTGTGCTCCGCAAGGAAAGGCCACGATAGTGAGGCCTGCGCACCGCGATGAAGTGTGGCCCCCACTTGCCGCAGCTAGAGGAAGCCCTCGCACAGAAACGAAGACCCAACACAGCCAAAATTAAATAAATAAATAAATAAATAAATAAATAATAATTTAAAAAAGAAAAAAAAAATCACAGGCTGGCAAACCTGTACGCCAGCAATATTTACCATAGCCAGCACTTGGAAGCAATGAAAATGTCCATCAACCGAGGAATGCACCAAGAAGAAGTGGTCCACGTACACAATGGAATATTACTCTAATAATAAATATAAATTAAATTAAAAACAAACAAAAGCAAGGAGACATCAACATTTGTGGGTTTATCCGGGCACATTGCACTCTAATTTATAACCGAAGAACACCACTGGCCGGTAGGTCTGTTTCCCTAGTACCAGCATGGGGAACGTAGAAAGGCTGCCGCTCTCTGGCCATTACCTGCAGAAGCAGGTTTAAAGCCTGAGCTAATGGTCACTTCATATGAACAAGTACTTCAGGGCTGTAAATGAAACCTGCCCTCAAAATGTCTTGAGGGAGATAATGGCCAAACTATTTCAAATGGTGACACATACTTTAAGAAAACACTTTGAAGAATTAAGCTCTAATCACAGCTGGAAAAATAAAAAGGACATGTCTTAAAGCTCAATTTCAACGCATTATGAGACACATGCAAATTCAACCACAAAGAGGTATCAGCTCACACCACTCAGAATAACCATCAGCAAAAACTACAAAGAATAAATGCTGAAGGTGCTGGGAAGAAATACATACCCTCCACTTTAAGTGGGACGTAACCTGGAAAGAGCCACTAAGGAGAACAGAATAGAGGTGCCTTTAAAAGGTAACCATTGAGCTACCATATGATCTAGCAGACCTATGCCTAGACCTATAAACTAAGAAGAGAGAATTGGAAGGACACAGGCACGCAAATCTACATTGCATAGTATTACAATAGCCAAGATATGGAAGTAACCAAAAAGTCCACCGACAGATGGGTGGACAAAGAAGAACTGCTACCTGTACAGATGGAATAGGAGCTAGTGAAAAAATGAAACAATGCCATTTGCAGCACCATAGATGAGTCTAGAAGTAATCACGCAACTTGGAGTAAGTGAGAAAGCGAAAGACACATATCCTATCATATCACATATAGGTGTTACCTAAAAAATGATACAAACAAAGATATTTCCACAGAGAAACACTATCATAGATTCATTAAAAAAACTTATGCTTCACCAAATGGAAAGGTGTGAGGATTGGATACATTACCATATTGAGGTTAACAGAGAGATACAAACACATGTGAAATATATAATCACCAAAGACCTACGCAATACCAAGAGAAGACTACTCAACATTGTGTCATAACCTACATGGGAAAAGGATCCGAAGAAGAATAGATATATGCATATGTGTGAAAGAACCACATCTTGCACACCTAGAACAAACAAAACATTGTAATCAAGTTTGCTGTGATAAGAAATAAAAATTAAGTTCAAAATACCAACAAGAAGTAATGAGACATAAACTTAAAGGGCTTTTTCCTCGCACATTCCATTCTAATTTACCACCTAGAACACCACTTCCAGTAAGGCTCTGTTGCCCTAGTAACCAGATTTGGTAAAGGAGAAATGCTGCCGCCTTGTGGCCGATTCCCGCAAGAGCAGCTTTTAACCCACAGCTAATGGTCACTTACCATTCACAAGGACTCAGGGCTGTAAAGGACACCTGCCCTCAAAATTGTGCTGAGGTAGGGAATGGATACAAAAAATTCAAAACAGGCCAAATTTTCAAGAGGATAGTATGAAGAGGTAAGTTTTACTCACTCTCTTTTTAAAGAAAGGAAAATGGATAAAAGCTCCACCTCAGGAAGCATTAGACTCATGCAATCTAATCTACAAAAAGTTTTCAACTCACACCAGTCGACTGACCATTGGCAAAAAGTCTACAAACAATAAATGCTGAAGAGGTTTTAGAGAACTGTGTACCCTCTAGCTGCTGGTGAGATGCAAAAGGGTTAAACGCTAATAATGAGAACAGAAAGGAGCTGCGTTGAAAAGGAAAAATTGAGGTACCATTCAATCCAGCAGGCGCACCAATGGGCCTCTCACCTGAGAAGACCAGAATGAAGAAGACCTGGGCTGCAAAAGCTGCACTGCAGCCTTATTCACCATAGACAAGACAGTGAAGCAACCAAAACGTCCATCAACAGATGAAAGGATAAAGAAGAAGTGGTCCATGTACACAATGAATACTAGCCATGGAAAACAATGAAACACTGCTCTTTGAGGCACCATAGATGATCTTGGAGATAATCACAGAACATGAGGTAAGTCGGAAAGCAAAAGTCCTATATCCTATGATATCACTTATAGGCGTTATCTAATAACTGACACAAATGAACATATTTCCACAGAGAAAGTCAATCACAGACTTATTAAAAAAAAACTACTCTTATCTAAAAGGAAAGGTGGGGGGAATGGATAAATGAAGATTAGCGTTACGATATGTATACAAATACATATTATATACATATATCAAAAAGACCGACCATATAGCCAGGAAGGTTTACGGAACACTCTGTAATAATTTACAGGGGAAGAGGATCTCTACATAAATAGGTATATAGAATATGTAGATGAACCAGAGTGTGTACACCTTGGACAAGCAACATTCTAACCATTACCCCAATTGAAAAAATTAAAACAACGAACTAGGAGTAATGAGACATAAACTTATGGGGGGTTTTCCTGGCACATTCCATTCAAATTTACAACCTAGGCAAACGACTTCCAGAACGGCTCTGCTGCCCTAGTACCCAGATTTGGGAATGGAGAAATGCTGCATCCTTGTGGCCGTTTCCCACAACAGCAGCTTCAAACCCACTGCAAAAGGTCACTAAATATTCACCAATTGCAGGTCTGTAAATGACACCTGCCCTCCAAAAAATACTGAGGTCGAAAATCAACCAAAAAATTCTAGAGTGCAACCTTCCAAAAAGAAAATTTGAAGAGGTATATTATACTCACACTTTTTTTCTTTTTTCTTTTAACAGAAAAGAAAAAGGCGTGGAAAAATGATGAATTGTAGGAATTTTTACAGACATGTAAACCCAAATTACAAAAACCTATCAGCTCACACCAGTCAGAATGGCCATCAACAAAAATGCTGCAAAAGATAAATGCTGACGTGATTGTGGAGCAATGCGTACCCTCGATTCTAAGGGGGACGTGGTAAGAGCCACAAATGAAAGCACAATTGAGGTGCCTTGAAAAGGTAAACGTTGAGCTACCATACCAGTCAATCAATCATAACCACTGCTGGGTCTATGCCCTGAGAAAATGAAAATCAAAAATCACAGGCTGGCAATCCTGCACTCCAGCAATATTTACCATAGGCAACACTTGGAAGCAACGAAAATGTCCATCAACAGAGGAATGCACCAAGAAGAAGTGGTCCATGTACACAATGGAATATTAGCCTTGGAAAACTTTGAAGCACTACTCTTTGGGGCACCATAGATGAGCCTGGAGATAATCACAAAACATGAAGTAGGTCGGAAAGCAAAAGACCTATAGCCTATATTATCACTTATGGCCTTATCTAATAACTGACACAGATGAACATATTTCCAAAGAGAAAGACACTCACAGGCTTAGAAAACAAAACAAACTATGCTCATCTAAAAGGAAAGGAGGGGGGAAATTGAGAAATGAGGATTAGTGTTACTATACATATACAAATACATATTATATACATGTATCAAAAAGACCGAACATATAGCACGGGAGGTCGATGGAACACTGTAATATTTTACATGGGAAGAGGATCTGTACATTAATAGACATACATAATGTACAAATGGACCAGATGGTGTACACCTAGGACAAACAATATTCTAAACTTTACCCAGATTAAAAAAATTTTAAAAACCAAGAAGAAGTAATGAGACATAAACTTATGGGGATTTCTCCTGGCAAATTCCATTCTAATTTATAACCTAGGAAAATGACTTCCAGAAAGGCTCTGCTGCCCTAGTACCCAGATTGGGGAATGGAGAAATGCTACCTCCTTGTGGACGTTTCCCACAGCAGCAGCTTTGAACCCACTGCAAAAGGTCACTAAATTTTCACCAACTTGCAGTTCTGTAAATGACACCTGCCCTCCAGAAAATTTCTGGGGTCAAAAATCGACCAAAAAATTCAAAAGAGGGCAACCTTCGAAGAAGTCAATTTCAAGAGCTCTATTGTACTTACGTTTTTTTCTTTTAAGAGAAAAGAAAAAGGCGTAGGAATATGAAGAACTTTAAAAATTTTAATGTCATGCATACCCATATTACAAAAACCTATCAGCTCACAGCAATCAGAATGGCCATTAGGAAAAATGCTGCCAAAAATAAACGGTGAAGGGAGTGTGGAGAAATGCGTACCCTCGGTTATAAGGGGGGGCATGTAAAGAGCCACTAATGAAAACACAACGTAGGTGCTTTGAAAAGGGAAACATTGAGCTACCAGTCAATCAATCACAACCACTGCTTGGCCTATCACCTGAGAAAATGAGAATCAAAAATCACAGGCTGGGGCTTCCCCGGTGGCGCAGTGGTTGAGAATCTGCCTGCTAATGCAGGGAACACGGGTTCGAGCCCTGGTCTGGGAAGATCCCACATGCCGCAGTGCAACTAGGCCCGTGAGCCACAACTACTGAGCCTGCGCGTCTGGAGCCTGTGCTCCGCAAGGAAAGGCCACGATAGTGAGGCCTGCGCACCGCGATGAAGTGTGGCCCCCACTTGCCGCAGCTAGAGGAAGCCCTCGCACAGAAACGAAGACCCAACACAGCCAAAATTAAATAAATAAATAAATAAATAAATAAATAATAATTTAAAAAAGAAAAAAAAAATCACAGGCTGGCAAACCTGTACGCCAGCAATATTTACCATAGCCAGCACTTGGAAGCAATGAAAATGTCCATCAACCGAGGAATGCACCAAGAAGAAGTGGTCCACGTACACAATGGAATATTACTCTAATAATAAATATAAATTAAATTAAAAACAAACAAAAGCAAGGAGACATCAACATTTGTGGGTTTATCCGGGCACATTGCACTCTAATTTATAACCGAAGAACACCACTGGCCGGTAGGTCTGTTTCCCTAGTACCAGCATGGGGAACGTAGAAAGGCTGCCGCTCTCTGGCCATTACCTGCAGAAGCAGGTTTAAAGCCTGAGCTAATGGTCACTTCATATGAACAAGTACTTCAGGGCTGTAAATGAAACCTGCCCTCAAAATGTCTTGAGGGAGATAATGGCCAAACTATTTCAAATGGTGACACATACTTTAAGAAAACACTTTGAAGAATTAAGCTCTAATCACAGCTGGAAAAATAAAAAGGACATGTCTTAAAGCTCAATTTCAACGCATTATGAGACACATGCAAATTCAACCACAAAGAGGTATCAGCTCACACCACTCAGAATAACCATCAGCAAAAACTACAAAGAATAAATGCTGAAGGTGCTGGGAAGAAATACATACCCTCCACTTTAAGTGGGACGTAACCTGGAAAGAGCCACTAAGGAGAACAGAATAGAGGTGCCTTTAAAAGGTAACCATTGAGCTACCATATGATCTAGCAGACCTATGCCTAGACCTATAAACGAAGAAGAGAGAATTGGAAGGACACAGGCACGCAAATCTACATTGCATAGTATTACAATAGCCAAGATATGGAAGTAACCAAAAAGTCCACCGACAGATGGGTGGACAAAGAAGAACTGCTACCTGTACAGATGGAATAGGAGCTAGTGAAAAAATGAAACAATGCCATTTGCAGCACCATAGATGAGTCTAGAAGTAATCACGCAACTTGGAGTAAGTGAGAAAGCGAAAGACACATATCCTATCATATCACATATAGGTGTTACCTAAAAAATGATACAAACAAAGATATTTCCACAGAGAAACACTATCATAGATTCATTAAAAAAACTTATGGTTCACCAAATGGAAAGGTGTGAGGATTGGATACATTACCATATTGAGGTTAACAGAGAGATACAAACACATGTGAAATATATAATCACCAAAGACCTACGCAATACCAAGAGAAGACTACTCAACATTGTGTCATAACCTACATGGGAAAAGGATCCGAAGAAGAATAGATATATGCATATGTGTGAAAGAACCACATCTTGCACACCTAGAACAAACAAAACATTGTAATCAAGTTTGCTGTGATAAGAAATAAAAATTAAGTTCAAAATACCAACAAGAAGTAATGAGACATAAACTTAAAGGGCTTTTTCCTCGCACATTCCATTCTAATTTACCACCTAGAACACCACTTCCAGTAAGGCTCTGTTGCCCTAGTAACCAGATTTGGTAAAGGAGAAATGCTGCCGCCTTGTGGCCGATTCCCGCAAGAGCAGCTTTTAACCCACAGCTAATGGTCACTTACCATTCACAAGGACTCAGGGCTGTAAAGGACACCTGCCCTCAAAATTGTGCTGAGGTAGGGAATGGATACAAAAAATTCAAAACAGGCCAAATTTTCAAGAGGATAGTATGAAGAGGTAAGTTTTACTCACTCTCTTTTTAAAGAAAGGAAAATGGATAAAAGCTCCACCTCAGGAAGCATTAGACTCATGCAATCTAATCTACAAAAAGTTTTCAACTCACACCAGTCGACTGACCATTGGCAAAAAGTCTACAAACAATAAATGCTGAAGAGGTTTTAGAGAACTGTGTACCCTCTAGCTGCTGGTGAGATGCAAAAGGGTTAAACGCTAATAATGAGAACAGAAAGGAGCTGCGTTGAAAAGGAAAAATTGAGGTACCATTCAATCCAGCAGGCGCACCAATGGGCCTCTCACCTGAGAAGACCAGAATGAAGAAGACCTGGGCTGCAAAAGCTGCACTGCAGCCTTATTCACCATAGACAAGACAGTGAAGCAACCAAAACGTCCATCAACAGATGAAAGGATAAAGAAGAAGTGGTCCATGTACACAATGAATACTAGCCATGGAAAACAATGAAACACTGCTCTTTGAGGCACCATAGATGATCTTGGAGATAATCACAGAACATGAGGTAAGTCGGAAAGCAAAAGTCCTATATCCTATGATATCACTTATAGGCGTTATCTAATAACTGACACAAATGAACATATTTCCACAGAGAAAGTCAATCACAGACTTATTAAAAAAAAACTACTCTTATCTAAAAGGAAAGGTGGGGGGAATGGATAAATGAAGATTAGCGTTACGATATGTATAAAAATACATATTATATACATATATCAAAAAGACCGACCATATAGCCAGGAAGGTTTACGGAACACTCTGTAATAATTTACAGGGGAAGAGGATCTCTACATAAATAGGTATATAGAATATGTAGATGAACCAGAGTGTGTACACCTTGGACAAGCAACATTCTAACCATTACCCCAATTGAAAAAATTAAAACAACGAACTAGGAGTAATGAGACATAAACTTATGGGGGGTTTTCCTGGCACATTCCATTCAAATTTACAACCTAGGCAAACGACTTCCAGAACGGCTCTGCTGCCCTAGTACCCAGATTTGGGAATGGAGAAATGCTGCATCCTTGTGGCCGTTTCCCACAACAGCAGCTTCAAACCCACTGCAAAAGGTCACTAAATATTCACCAATTGCAGGTCTGTAAATGACACCTGCCCTCCAAAAAATACTGAGGTCGAAAATCAACCAAAAAATTCTAGAGTGCAACCTTCCAAAAAGAAAATTTGAAGAGGTATATTATACTCACACTTTTTTTCTTTTTTCTTTTAACAGAAAAGAAAAAGGCGTGGAAAAATGATGAATTGTAGGAATTTTTACAGACATGTAAACCCAAATTACAAAAACCTATCAGCTCACACCAGTCAGAATGGCCATCAACAAAAATGCTGCAAAAGATAAATGCTGACGTGATTGTGGAGCAATGCGTACCCTCGATTCTAAGGGGGACGTGGTAAGAGCCACAAATGAAAGCACAATTGAGGTGCCTTGAAAAGGTAAACGTTGAGCTACCATACCAGTCAATCAATCATAACCACTGCTGGGTCTATGCCCTGAGAAAATGAAAATCAAAAATCACAGGCTGGCAATCCTGCACTCCAGCAATATTTACCATAGGCAACACTTGGAAGCAACGAAAATGTCCATCAACAGAGGAATGCACCAAGAAGAAGTGGTCCATGTACACAATGGAATATTAGCCTTGGAAAACTTTGAAGCACTACTCTTTGGGGCACCATAGATGAGCCTGGAGATAATCACAAAACATGAAGTAGGTCGGAAAGCAAAAGACCTATAGCCTATATTATCACTTATGGCCTTATCTAATAACTGACACAGATGAACATATTTCCAAAGAGAAAGACACTCACAGGCTTAGAAAACAAAACAAACTATGCTCATCTAAAAGGAAAGGAGGGGGGAAATTGAGAAATGAGGATTAGTGTTACTATACATATACAAATACATATTATATACATGTATCAAAAAGACCGAACATATAGCACGGGAGGTCGATGGAACACTGTAATATTTTACATGGGAAGAGGATCTGTACATTAATAGACATACATAATGTACAAATGGACCAGATGGTGTACACCTAGGACAAACAATATTCTAAACTTTACCCAGATTAAAAAAATTTTAAAAACCAAGAAGAAGTAATGAGACATAAACTTATGGGGATTTCTCCTGGCAAATTCCATTCTAATTTATAACCTAGGAAAATGACTTCCAGAAAGGCTCTGCTGCCCTAGTACCCAGATTGGGGAATGGAGAAATGCTACCTCCTTGTGGACGTTTCCCACAACAGCAGCTTTGAACCCACTGCAAAAGGTCACTAAATTTTCACCAACTTGCAGTTCTGTAAATGACACCTGCCCTCCAGAAAATTTCTGGGGTCAAAAATCGACCAAAAAATTCAAAAGAGGGCAACCTTCGAAGAAGTCAATTTCAAGAGCTCTATTGTACTTACGTTTTTTTCTTTTAAGAGAAAAGAAAAAGGCGTAGGAATATGAAGAACTTTAAAAATTTTAATGTCATGCATACCCATATTACAAAAACCTATCAGCTCACAGCAATCAGAATGGCCATTAGGAAAAATGCTGCCAAAAATAAACGGTGAAGGGAGTGTGGAGAAATGCGTACCCTCGGTTATAAGGGGGGGCATGTAAAGAGCCACTAATGAAAACACAACGTAGGTGCTTTGAAAAGGGAAACATTGAGCTACCAGTCAATCAATCACAACCACTGCTTGGCCTATCACCTGAGAAAATGAGAATCAAAAATCACAGGCTGGGGCTTCCCCGGTGGCGCAGTGGTTGAGAATCTGCCTGCTAATGCAGGGAACACGGGTTCGAGCCCTGGTCTGGGAAGATCCCACATGCCGCAGTGCAACTAGGCCCGTGAGCCACAACTACTGAGCCTGCGCGTCTGGAGCCTGTGCTCCGCAAGGAAAGGCCACGATAGTGAGGCCTGCGCACCGCGATGAAGTGTGGCCCCCACTTGCCGCAGCTAGAGGAAGCCCTCGCACAGAAACGAAGACCCAACACAGCCAAAATTAAATAAATAAATAAATAAATAAATAAATAATAATTTAAAAAAGAAAAAAAAAATCACAGGCTGGCAAACCTGTACGCCAGCAATATTTACCATAGCCAGCACTTGGAAGCAATGAAAATGTCCATCAACCGAGGAATGCACCAAGAAGAAGTGGTCCACGTACACAATGGAATATTACTCTAATAATAAATATAAATTAAATTAAAAACAAACAAAAGCAAGGAGACATCAACATTTGTGGGTTTATCCGGGCACATTGCACTCTAATTTATAACCGAAGAACACCACTGGCCGGTAGGTCTGTTTCCCTAGTACCAGCATGGGGAACGTAGAAAGGCTGCCGCTCTCTGGCCATTACCTGCAGAAGCAGGTTTAAAGCCTGAGCTAATGGTCACTTCATATGAACAAGTACTTCAGGGCTGTAAATGAAACCTGCCCTCAAAATGTCTTGAGGGAGATAATGGCCAAACTATTTCAAATGGTGACACATACTTTAAGAAAACACTTTGAAGAATTAAGCTCTAATCACAGCTGGAAAAATAAAAAGGACATGTCTTAAAGCTCAATTTCAACGCATTATGAGACACATGCAAATTCAACCACAAAGAGGTATCAGCTCACACCACTCAGAATAACCATCAGCAAAAACTACAAAGAATAAATGCTGAAGGTGCTGGGAAGAAATACATACCCTCCACTTTAAGTGGGACGTAACCTGGAAAGAGCCACTAAGGAGAACAGAATAGAGGTGCCTTTAAAAGGTAACCATTGAGCTACCATATGATCTAGCAGACCTATGCCTAGACCTATAAACGAAGAAGAGAGAATTGGAAGGACACAGGCACGCAAATCTACATTGCATAGTATTACAATAGCCAAGATATGGAAGTAACCAAAAAGTCCACCGACAGATGGGTGGACAAAGAAGAACTGCTACCTGTACAGATGGAATAGGAGCTAGTGAAAAAATGAAACAATGCCATTTGCAGCACCATAGATGAGTCTAGAAGTAATCACGCAACTTGGAGTAAGTGAGAAAGCGAAAGACACATATCCTATCATATCACATATAGGTGTTACCTAAAAAATGATACAAACAAAGATATTTCCACAGAGAAACACTATCATAGATTCATTAAAAAAACTTATGGTTCACCAAATGGAAAGGTGTGAGGATTGGATACATTACCATATTGAGGTTAACAGAGAGATACAAACACATGTGAAATATATAATCACCAAAGACCTACGCAATACCAAGAGAAGACTACTCAACATTGTGTCATAACCTACATGGGAAAAGGATCCGAAGAAGAATAGATATATGCATATGTGTGAAAGAACCACATCTTGCACACCTAGAACAAACAAAACATTGTAATCAAGTTTGCTGTGATAAGAAATAAAAATTAAGTTCAAAATACCAACAAGAAGTAATGAGACATAAACTTAAAGGGCTTTTTCCTCGCACATTCCATTCTAATTTACCACCTAGAACACCACTTCCAGTAAGGCTCTGTTGCCCTAGTAACCAGATTTGGTAAAGGAGAAATGCTGCCGCCTTGTGGCCGATTCCCGCAAGAGCAGCTTTTAACCCACAGCTAATGGTCACTTACCATTCACAAGGACTCAGGGCTGTAAAGGACACCTGCCCTCAAAATTGTGCTGAGGTAGGGAATGGATACAAAAAATTCAAAACAGGCCAAATTTTCAAGAGGATAGTATGAAGAGGTAAGTTTTACTCACTCTCTTTTTAAAGAAAGGAAAATGGATAAAAGCTCCACCTCAGGAAGCATTAGACTCATGCAATCTAATCTACAAAAAGTTTTCAACTCACACCAGTCGACTGACCATTGGCAAAAAGTCTACAAACAATAAATGCTGAAGAGGTTTTAGAGAACTGTGTACCCTCTAGCTGCTGGTGAGATGCAAAAGGGTTAAACGCTAATAATGAGAACAGAAAGGAGCTGCGTTGAAAAGGAAAAATTGAGGTACCATTCAATCCAGCAGGCGCACCAATGGGCCTCTCACCTGAGAAGACCAGAATGAAGAAGACCTGGGCTGCAAAAGCTGCACTGCAGCCTTATTCACCATAGACAAGACAGTGAAGCAACCAAAACGTCCATCAACAGATGAAAGGATAAAGAAGAAGTGGTCCATGTACACAATGAATACTAGCCATGGAAAACAATGAAACACTGCTCTTTGAGGCACCATAGATGATCTTGGAGATAATCACAGAACATGAGGTAAGTCGGAAAGCAAAAGTCCTATATCCTATGATATCACTTATAGGCGTTATCTAATAACTGACACAAATGAACATATTTCCACAGAGAAAGTCAATCACAGACTTATTAAAAAAAAACTACTCTTATCTAAAAGGAAAGGTGGGGGGAATGGATAAATGAAGATTAGCGTTACGATATGTATACAAATACATATTATATACATATATCAAAAAGACCGACCATATAGCCAGGAAGGTTTACGGAACACTCTGTAATAATTTACAGGGGAAGAGGATCTCTACATAAATAGGTATATAGAATATGTAGATGAACCAGAGTGTGTACACCTTGGACAAGCAACATTCTAACCATTACCCCAATTGAAAAAATTAAAACAACGAACTAGGAGTAATGAGACATAAACTTATGGGGGGTTTTCCTGGCACATTCCATTCAAATTTACAACCTAGGCAAACGACTTCCAGAACGGCTCTGCTGCCCTAGTACCCAGATTTGGGAATGGAGAAATGCTGCATCCTTGTGGCCGTTTCCCACAACAGCAGCTTCAAACCCACTGCAAAAGGTCACTAAATATTCACCAATTGCAGGTCTGTAAATGACACCTGCCCTCCAAAAAATACTGAGGTCGAAAATCAACCAAAAAATTCTAGAGTGCAACCTTCCAAAAAGAAAATTTGAAGAGGTATATTATACTCACACTTTTTTTCTTTTTTCTTTTAACAGAAAAGAAAAAGGCGTGGAAAAATGATGAATTGTAGGAATTTTTACAGACATGTAAACCCAAATTACAAAAACCTATCAGCTCACACCAGTCAGAATGGCCATCAACAAAAATGCTGCAAAAGATAAATGCTGACGTGATTGTGGAGCAATGCGTACCCTCGATTCTAAGGGGGACGTGGTAAGAGCCACAAATGAAAGCACAATTGAGGTGCCTTGAAAAGGTAAACGTTGAGCTACCATACCAGTCAATCAATCATAACCACTGCTGGGTCTATGCCCTGAGAAAATGAAAATCAAAAATCACAGGCTGGCAATCCTGCACTCCAGCAATATTTACCATAGGCAACACTTGGAAGCAACGAAAATGTCCATCAACAGAGGAATGCACCAAGAAGAAGTGGTCCATGTACACAATGGAATATTAGCCTTGGAAAACTTTGAAGCACTACTCTTTGGGGCACCATAGATGAGCCTGGAGATAATCACAAAACATGAAGTAGGTCGGAAAGCAAAAGACCTATAGCCTATATTATCACTTATGGCCTTATCTAATAACTGACACAGATGAACATATTTCCAAAGAGAAAGACACTCACAGGCTTAGAAAACAAAACAAACTATGCTCATCTAAAAGGAAAGGAGGGGGGAAATTGAGAAATGAGGATTAGTGTTACTATACATATACAAATACATATTATATACATGTATCAAAAAGACCGAACATATAGCACGGGAGGTCGATGGAACACTGTAATATTTTACATGGGAAGAGGATCTGTACATTAATAGACATACATAATGTACAAATGGACCAGATGGTGTACACCTAGGACAAACAATATTCTAAACTTTACCCAGATTAAAAAAAATTTAAAAACCAAGAAGAAGTAATGAGACATAAACTTATGGGGATTTCTCCTGGCAAATTCCATTCTAATTTATAACCTAGGACAATGACTTCCAGAAAGGCTCTGCTGCCCTAGTACCCAGATTGGGGAATGGAGAAATGCTACCTCCTTGTGGACGTTTCCCACAACAGCAGCTTTGAACCCACTGCAAAAGGTCACTAAATTTTCACCAACTTGCAGTTCTGTAAATGACACCTGCCCTCCAGAAAATTTCTGGGGTCAAAAATCGACCAAAAAATTCAAAAGAGGGCAACCTTCGAAGAAGTCAATTTCAAGAGCTCTATTGTACTTACGTTTTTTTCTTTTAAGAGAAAAGAAAAAGGCGTAGGAATATGAAGAACTTTAAAAATTTTAATGTCATGCATACCCATATTACAAAAACCTATCAGCTCACAGCAATCAGAATGGCCATTAGGAAAAATGCTGCCAAAAATAAACGGTGAAGGGAGTGTGGAGAAATGCGTACCCTCGGTTATAAGGGGGGGCATGTAAAGAGCCACTAATGAAAACACAACGTAGGTGCTTTGAAAAGGGAAACATTGAGCTACCAGTCAATCAATCACAACCACTGCTTGGCCTATCACCTGAGAAAATGAGAATCAAAAATCACAGGCTGGGGCTTCCCCGGTGGCGCAGTGGTTGAGAATCTGCCTGCTAATGCAGGGAACACGGGTTCGAGCCCTGGTCTGGGAAGATCCCACATGCCGCAGTGCAACTAGGCCCGTGAGCCACAACTACTGAGCCTGCGCGTCTGGAGCCTGTGCTCCGCAAGGAAAGGCCACGATAGTGAGGCCTGCGCACCGCGATGAAG
Source organism: Balaenoptera ricei (assembly GCF_028023285.1). NCBI lineage: Eukaryota > Metazoa > Chordata > Mammalia > Artiodactyla > Balaenopteridae > Balaenoptera > Balaenoptera ricei. The sequence goes on from NC_082650.1 coordinate 72,896,682, forward strand.
TGTGGCCCCCACTTGCCGCAGCTAGAGGAAGCCCTCGCACAGAAACGAAGACCCAACACAGCCAAAATTAAATAAATAAATAAATAAATAAATAAATAATAATTTAAAAAAGAAAAAAAAAATCACAGGCTGGCAAACCTGTACGCCAGCAATATTTACCATAGCCAGCACTTGGAAGCAATGAAAATGTCCATCAACCGAGGAATGCACCAAGAAGAAGTGGTCCACGTACACAATGGAATATTACTCTAATAATAAATATAAATTAAATTAAAAACAAACAAAAGCAAGGAGACATCAACATTTGTGGGTTTATCCGGGCACATTGCACTCTAATTTATAACCGAAGAACACCACTGGCCGGTAGGTCTGTTTCCCTAGTACCAGCATGGGGAACGTAGAAAGGCTGCCGCTCTCTGGCCATTACCTGCAGAAGCAGGTTTAAAGCCTGAGCTAATGGTCACTTCATATGAACAAGTACTTCAGGGCTGTAAATGAAACCTGCCCTCAAAATGTCTTGAGGGAGATAATGGCCAAACTATTTCAAATGGTGACACATACTTTAAGAAAACACTTTGAAGAATTAAGCTCTAATCACAGCTGGAAAAATAAAAAGGACATGTCTTAAAGCTCAATTTCAACGCATTATGAGACACATGCAAATTCAACCACAAAGAGGTATCAGCTCACACCACTCAGAATAACCATCAGCAAAAACTACAAAGAATAAATGCTGAAGGTGCTGGGAAGAAATACATACCCTCCACTTTAAGTGGGACGTAACCTGGAAAGAGCCACTAAGGAGAACAGAATAGAGGTGCCTTTAAAAGGTAACCATTGAGCTACCATATGATCTAGCAGACCTATGCCTAGACCTATAAACGAAGAAGAGAGAATTGGAAGGACACAGGCACGCAAATCTACATTGCATAGTATTACAATAGCCAAGATATGGAAGTAACCAAAAAGTCCACCGACAGATGGGTGGACAAAGAAGAACTGCTACCTGTACAGATGGAATAGGAGCTAGTGAAAAAATGAAACAATGCCATTTGCAGCACCATAGATGAGTCTAGAAGTAATCACGCAACTTGGAGTAAGTGAGAAAGCGAAAGACACATATCCTATCATATCACATATAGGTGTTACCTAAAAAATGATACAAACAAAGATATTTCCACAGAGAAACACTATCATAGATTCATTAAAAAAACTTATGGTTCACCAAATGGAAAGGTGTGAGGATTGGATACATTACCATATTGAGGTTAACAGAGAGATACAAACACATGTGAAATATATAATCACCAAAGACCTACGCAATACCAAGAGAAGACTACTCAACATTGTGTCATAACCTACATGGGAAAAGGATCCGAAGAAGAATAGATATATGCATATGTGTGAAAGAACCACATCTTGCACACCTAGAACAAACAAAACATTGTAATCAAGTTTGCTGTGATAAGAAATAAAAATTAAGTTCAAAATACCAACAAGAAGTAATGAGACATAAACTTAAAGGGCTTTTTCCTCGCACATTCCATTCTAATTTACCACCTAGAACACCACTTCCAGTAAGGCTCTGTTGCCCTAGTAACCAGATTTGGTAAAGGAGAAATGCTGCCGCCTTGTGGCCGATTCCCGCAAGAGCAGCTTTTAACCCACAGCTAATGGTCACTTACCATTCACAAGGACTCAGGGCTGTAAAGGACACCTGCCCTCAAAATTGTGCTGAGGTAGGGAATGGATACAAAAAATTCAAAACAGGCCAAATTTTCAAGAGGATAGTATGAAGAGGTAAGTTTTACTCACTCTCTTTTTAAAGAAAGGAAAATGGATAAAAGCTCCACCTCAGGAAGCATTAGACTCATGCAATCTAATCTACAAAAAGTTTTCAACTCACACCAGTCGACTGACCATTGGCAAAAAGTCTACAAACAATAAATGCTGAAGAGGTTTTAGAGAACTGTGTACCCTCTAGCTGCTGGTGAGATGCAAAAGGGTTAAACGCTAATAATGAGAACAGAAAGGAGCTGCGTTGAAAAGGAAAAATTGAGGTACCATTCAATCCAGCAGGCGCACCAATGGGCCTCTCACCTGAGAAGACCAGAATGAAGAAGACCTGGGCTGCAAAAGCTGCACTGCAGCCTTATTCACCATAGACAAGACAGTGAAGCAACCAAAACGTCCATCAACAGATGAAAGGATAAAGAAGAAGTGGTCCATGTACACAATGAATACTAGCCATGGAAAACAATGAAACACTGCTCTTTGAGGCACCATAGATGATCTTGGAGATAATCACAGAACATGAGGTAAGTCGGAAAGCAAAAGTCCTATATCCTATGATATCACTTATAGGCGTTATCTAATAACTGACACAAATGAACATATTTCCACAGAGAAAGTCAATCACAGACTTATTAAAAAAAAACTACTCTTATCTAAAAGGAAAGGTGGGGGGAATGGATAAATGAAGATTAGCGTTACGATATGTATACAAATACATATTATATACATATATCAAAAAGACCGACCATATAGCCAGGAAGGTTTACGGAACACTCTGTAATAATTTACAGGGGAAGAGGATCTCTACATAAATAGGTATATAGAATATGTAGATGAACCAGAGTGTGTACACCTTGGACAAGCAACATTCTAACCATTACCCCAATTGAAAAAATTAAAACAACGAACTAGGAGTAATGAGACATAAACTTATGGGGGGTTTTCCTGGCACATTCCATTCAAATTTACAACCTAGGCAAACGACTTCCAGAACGGCTCTGCTGCCCTAGTACCCAGATTTGGGAATGGAGAAATGCTGCATCCTTGTGGCCGTTTCCCACAACAGCAGCTTCAAACCCACTGCAAAAGGTCACTAAATATTCACCAATTGCAGGTCTGTAAATGACACCTGCCCTCCAAAAAATACTGAGGTCGAAAATCAACCAAAAAATTCTAGAGTGCAACCTTCCAAAAAGAAAATTTGAAGAGGTATATTATACTCACACTTTTTTTCTTTTTTCTTTTAACAGAAAAGAAAAAGGCGTGGAAAAATGATGAATTGTAGGAATTTTTACAGACATGTAAACCCAAATTACAAAAACCTATCAGCTCACACCAGTCAGAATGGCCATCAACAAAAATGCTGCAAAAGATAAATGCTGACGTGATTGTGGAGCAATGCGTACCCTCGATTCTAAGGGGGACGTGGTAAGAGCCACAAATGAAAGCACAATTGAGGTGCCTTGAAAAGGTAAACGTTGAGCTACCATACCAGTCAATCAATCATAACCACTGCTGGGTCTATCCCCTGAGAAAATGAAAATCAAAAATCACAGGCTGGCAATCCTGCACTCCAGCAATATTTACCATAGGCAACACTTGGAAGCAACGAAAATGTCCATCAACAGAGGAATGCACCAAGAAGAAGTGGTCCATGTACACAATGGAATATTAGCCTTGGAAAACTTTGAAGCACTACTCTTTGGGGCACCATAGATGAGCCTGGAGATAATCACAAAACATGAAGTAGGTCGGAAAGCAAAAGACCTATAGCCTATATTATCACTTATGGCCTTATCTAATAACTGACACAGATGAACATATTTCCAAAGAGAAAGACACTCACAGGCTTAGAAAACAAAACAAACTATGCTCATCTAAAAGGAAAGGAGGGGGGAAATTGAGAAATGAGGATTAGTGTTACTATACATATACAAATACATATTATATACATGTATCAAAAAGACCGAACATATAGCACGGGAGGTCGATGGAACACTGTAATATTTTACATGGGAAGAGGATCTGTACATTAATAGACATACATAATGTACAAATGGACCAGATGGTGTACACCTAGGACAAACAATATTCTAAACTTTACCCAGATTAAAAAAATTTTAAAAACCAAGAAGAAGTAATGAGACATAAACTTATGGGGATTTCTCCTGGCAAATTCCATTCTAATTTATAACCTAGGACAATGACTTCCAGAAAGGCTCTGCTGCCCTAGTACCCAGATTGGGGAATGGAGAAATGCTACCTCCTTGTGGACGTTTCCCACAACAGCAGCTTTGAACCCACTGCAAAAGGTCACTAAATTTTCACCAACTTGCAGTTCTGTAAATGACACCTGCCCTCCAGAAAATTTCTGGGGTCAAAAATCGACCAAAAAATTCAAAAGAGGGCAACCTTCGAAGAAGTCAATTTCAAGAGCTCTATTGTACTTACGTTTTTTTCTTTTAAGAGAAAAGAAAAAGGCGTAGGAATATGAAGAACTTTAAAAATTTTAATGTCATGCATACCCATATTACAAAAACCTATCAGCTCACAGCAATCAGAATGGCCATTAGGAAAAATGCTGCCAAAAATAAACGGTGAAGGGAGTGTGGAGAAATGCGTACCCTCGGTTATAAGGGGGGGCATGTAAAGAGCCACTAATGAAAACACAACGTAGGTGCTTTGAAAAGGGAAACATTGAGCTACCAGTCAATCAATCACAACCACTGCTTGGCCTATCACCTGAGAAAATGAGAATCAAAAATCACAGGCTGGGGCTTCCCCGGTGGCGCAGTGGTTGAGAATCTGCCTGCTAATGCAGGGAACACGGGTTCGAGCCCTGGTCTGGGAAGATCCCACATGCCGCAGTGCAACTAGGCCCGTGAGCCACAACTACTGAGCCTGCGCGTCTGGAGCCTGTGCTCCGCAAGGAAAGGCCACGATAGTGAGGCCTGCGCACCGCGATGAAGTGTGGCCCCCACTTGCCGCAGCAAGAGGAAGCCCTCGCACAGAAACGAAGACCCAACACAGCCAAAATTAAATAAATAAATAAATAAATAAATAATAATTTAAAAAAGAAAAAAAAAAATCACAGGCTGGCAAACCTGTACGCCAGCAATATTTACCATAGCCAGCACTTGGAAGCAATGAAAATGTCCATCAACCGAGGAATGCACCAAGAAGAAGTGGTCCACGTACACAATGGAATATTACTCTAATAATAAATATAAATTAAATTAAAAACAAACAAAAGCAAGGAGACATCAACATTTGTGGGTTTATCCGGGCACATTGCACTCTAATTTATAACCGAAGAACACCACTGGCCGGTAGGTCTGTTTCCCTAGTACCAGCATGGGGAACGTAGAAAGGCTGCCGCTCTCTGGCCATTACCTGCAGAAGCAGGTTTAAAGCCTGAGCTAATGGTCACTTCATATGAACAAGTACTTCAGGGCTGTAAATGAAACCTGCCCTCAAAATGTCTTGAGGGAGATAATGGCCAAACTATTTCAAATGGTGACACATACTTTAAGAAAACACTTTGAAGAATTAAGCTCTAATCACAGCCGGAAAAATAAAAAGGACATGTCTTAAAGCTCAATTTCAACGCATTATGAGACACATGCAAATTCAACCACAAAGAGGTATCAGCTCACACCACTCAGAATAACCATCAGCAAAAACTACAAAGAATAAATGCTGAAGGTGCTGGGAAGAAATACATACCCTCCACTTTAAGTGGGACGTAACCTGGAAAGAGCCACTAAGGAGAACAGAATAGAGGTGCCTTTAAAAGGTAACCATTGAGCTACCATATGATCTAGCAGACCTATGCCTAGACCTATAAACTAAGAAGAGAGAATTGGAAGGACACAGGCACGCAAATCTACATTGCATAGTATTACAAGAGCCAAGATATGGAAGTAACCAAAAAGTCCACCGACAGATGGGTGGACAAAGAAGAACTGCTACCTGTACAGATGGAATAGGAGCTAGTGAAAAAATGAAACAATGCCATTTGCAGCACCATAGATGAGTCTAGAAGTAATCACGCAACTTGGAGTAAGTGAGAAAGCGAAAGACACATATCCTATCATATCACATATAGGTGTTACCTAAAAAATGATACAAACAAAGATATTTCCACAGAGAAACACTATCATAGATTCATTAAAAAAACTTATGCTTCACCAAATGGAAAGGTGTGAGGATTGGATACATTACCATATTGAGGTTAACAGAGAGATACAAACACATGTGAAATATATAATCACCAAAGACCTACGCAATACCAAGAGAAGACTACTCAACATTGTGTCATAACCTACATGGGAAAAGGATCCGAAGAAGAATAGATATATGCATATGTGTGAAAGAACCACATCTTGCACACCTAGAACAAACAAAACATTGTAATCAAGTTTGCTGTGATAAGAAATAAAAATTAAGTTCAAAATACCAACAAGAAGTAATGAGACATAAACTTAAAGGGCTTTTTCCTCGCACATTCCATTCTAATTTACCACCTAGAACACCACTTCCAGTAAGGCTCTGTTGCCCTAGTAACCAGATTTGGTAAAGGAGAAATGCTGCCGCCTTGTGGCCGATTCCCGCAAGAGCAGCTTTTAACCCACAGCTAATGGTCACTTACCATTCACAAGGACTCAGGGCTGTAAAGGACACCTGCCCTCAAAATTGTGCTGAGGTAGGGAATGGATACAAAAAATTCAAAACAGGCCAAATTTTCAAGAGGATAGTATGAAGAGGTAAGTTTTACTCACTCTCTTTTTAAAGAAAGGAAAATGGATAAAAGCTCCACCTCAGGAAGCATTAGACTCATGCAATCTAATCTACAAAAAGTTTTCAACTCACACCAGTCGACTGACCATTGGCAAAAAGTCTACAAACAATAAATGCTGAAGAGGTTTTAGAGAACTGTGTACCCTCTAGCTGCTGGTGAGATGCAAAAGGGTTAAACGCTAATAATGAGAACAGAAAGGAGCTGCGTTGAAAAGGAAAAATTGAGGTACCATTCAATCCAGCAGGCGCACCAATGGGCCTCTCACCTGAGAAGACCAGAATGAAGAAGACCTGGGCTGCAAAAGCTGCACTGCAGCCTTATTCACCATAGACAAGACAGTGAAGCAACCAAAACGTCCATCAACAGATGAAAGGATAAAGAAGAAGTGGTCCATGTACACAATGAATACTAGCCATGGAAAACAATGAAACACTGCTCTTTGAGGCACCATAGATGATCTTGGAGATAATCACAGAACATGAGGTAAGTCGGAAAGCAAAAGTCCTATATCCTATGATATCACTTATAGGCGTTATCTAATAACTGACACAAATGAACATATTTCCACAGAGAAAGTCAATCACAGACTTATTAAAAAAAAACTACTCTTATCTAAAAGGAAAGGTGGGGGGAATGGATAAATGAAGATTAGCGTTACGATATGTATACAAATACATATTATATACATATATCAAAAAGACCGACCATATAGCCAGGAAGGTTTACGGAACACTCTGTAATAATTTACAGGGGAAGAGGATCTCTACATAAATAGGTATATAGAATATGTAGATGAACCAGAGTGTGTACACCTTGGACAAGCAACATTCTAACCATTACCCCAATTGAAAAAATTAAAACAACGAACTAGGAGTAATGAGACATAAACTTATGGGGGGTTTTCCTGGCACATTCCATTCAAATTTACAACCTAGGCAAACGACTTCCAGAACGGCTCTGCTGCCCTAGTACCCAGATTTGGGAATGGAGAAATGCTGCATCCTTGTGGCCGTTTCCCACAACAGCAGCTTCAAACCCACTGCAAAAGGTCACTAAATATTCACCAATTGCAGGTCTGTAAATGACACCTGCCCTCCAAAAAATACTGAGGTCGAAAATCAACCAAAAAATTCTAGAGTGCAACCTTCCAAAAAGAAAATTTGAAGAGGTATATTATACTCACACTTTTTTTCTTTTTTCTTTTAACAGAAAAGAAAAAGGCGTGGAAAAATGATGAATTGTAGGAATTTTTACAGACATGTAAACCCAAATTACAAAAACCTATCAGCTCACACCAGTCAGAATGGCCATCAACAAAAATGCTGCAAAAGATAAATGCTGACGTGATTGTGGAGCAATGCGTACCCTCGATTCTAAGGGGGACGTGGTAAGAGCCACAAATGAAAGCACAATTGAGGTGCCTTGAAAAGGTAAACGTTGAGCTACCATACCAGTCAATCAATCATAACCACTGCTGGGTCTATCCCCTGAGAAAATGAAAATCAAAAATCACAGGCTGGCAATCCTGCACTCCAGCAATATTTACCATAGGCAACACTTGGAAGCAACGAAAATGTCCATCAACAGAGGAATGCACCAAGAAGAAGTGGTCCATGTACACAATGGAATATTAGCCTTGGAAAACTTTGAAGCACTACTCTTTGGGGCACCATAGATGAGCCTGGAGATAATCACAAAACATGAAGTAGGTCGGAAAGCAAAAGACCTATAGCCTATATTATCACTTATGGCCTTATCTAATAACTGACACAGATGAACATATTTCCAAAGAGAAAGACACTCACAGGCTTAGAAAACAAAACAAACTATGCTCATCTAAAAGGAAAGGAGGGGGGAAATTGAGAAATGAGGATTAGTGTTACTATACATATACAAATACATATTATATACATGTATCAAAAAGACCGAACATATAGCACGGGAGGTCGATGGAACACTGTAATATTTTACATGGGAAGAGGATCTGTACATTAATAGACATACATAATGTACAAATGGACCAGATGGTGTACACCTAGGACAAACAATATTCTAAACTTTACCCAGATTAAAAAAATTTTAAAAACCAAGAAGAAGTAATGAGACATAAACTTATGGGGATTTCTCCTGGCAAATTCCATTCTAATTTATAACCTAGGACAATGACTTCCAGAAAGGCTCTGCTGCCCTAGTACCCAGATTGGGGAATGGAGAAATGCTACCTCCTTGTGGACGTTTCCCACAACAGCAGCTTTGAACCCACTGCAAAAGGTCACTAAATTTTCACCAACTTGCAGTTCTGTAAATGACACCTGCCCTCCAGAAAATTTCTGGGGTCAAAAATCGACCAAAAAATTCAAAAGAGGGCAACCTTCGAAGAAGTCAATTTCAAGAGCTCTATTGTACTTACGTTTTTTTCTTTTAAGAGAAAAGAAAAAGGCGTAGGAATATGAAGAACTTTAAAAATTTTAATGTCATGCATACCCATATTACAAAAACCTATCAGCTCACAGCAATCAGAATGGCCATTAGGAAAAATGCTGCCAAAAATAAACGGTGAAGGGAGTGTGGAGAAATGCGTACCCTCGGTTATAAGGGGGGGCATGTAAAGAGCCACTAATGAAAACACAACGTAGGTGCTTTGAAAAGGGAAACATTGAGCTACCAGTCAATCAATCACAACCACTGCTTGGCCTATCACCTGAGAAAATGAGAATCAAAAATCACAGGCTGGGGCTTCCCCGGTGGCGCAGTGGTTGAGAATCTGCCTGCTAATGCAGGGAACACGGGTTCGAGCCCTGGTCTGGGAAGATCCCACATGCCGCAGTGCAACTAGGCCCGTGAGCCACAACTACTGAGCCTGCGCGTCTGGAGCCTGTGCTCCGCAAGGAAAGGCCACGATAGTGAGGCCTGCGCACCGCGATGAAGTGTGGCCCCCACTTGCCGCAGCAAGAGGAAGCCCTCGCACAGAAACGAAGACCCAACACAGCCAAAATTAAATAAATAAATAAATAAATAAATAATAATTTAAAAAAGAAAAAAAAAAATCACAGGCTGGCAAACCTGTACGCCAGCAATATTTACCATAGCCAGCACTTGGAAGCAATGAAAATGTCCATCAACCGAGGAATGCACCAAGAAGAAGTGGTCCACGTACACAATGGAATATTACTCTAATAATAAATATAAATTAAATTAAAAACAAACAAAAGCAAGGAGACATCAACATTTGTGGGTTTATCCGGGCACATTGCACTCTAATTTATAACCGAAGAACACCACTGGCCGGTAGGTCTGTTTCCCTAGTACCAGCATGGGGAACGTAGAAAGGCTGCCGCTCTCTGGCCATTACCTGCAGAAGCAGGTTTAAAGCCTGAGCTAATGGTCACTTCATATGAACAAGTACTTCAGGGCTGTAAATGAAACCTGCCCTCAAAATGTCTTGAGGGAGATAATGGCCAAACTATTTCAAATGGTGACACATACTTTAAGAAAACACTTTGAAGAATTAAGCTCTAATCACAGCCGGAAAAATAAAAAGGACATGTCTTAAAGCTCAATTTCAACGCATTATGAGACACATGCAAATTCAACCACAAAGAGGTATCAGCTCACACCACTCAGAATAACCATCAGCAAAAACTACAAAGAATAAATGCTGAAGGTGCTGGGAAGAAATACATACCCTCCACTTTAAGTGGGACGTAACCTGGAAAGAGCCACTAAGGAGAACAGAATAGAGGTGCCTTTAAAAGGTAACCATTGAGCTACCATATGATCTAGCAGACCTATGCCTAGACCTATAAACTAAGAAGAGAGAATTGGAAGGACACAGGCACGCAAATCTACATTGCATAGTATTACAAGAGCCAAGATATGGAAGTAACCAAAAAGTCCACCGACAGATGGGTGGACAAAGAAGAACTGCTACCTGTACAGATGGAATAGGAGCTAGTGAAAAAATGAAACAATGCCATTTGCAGCACCATAGATGAGTCTAGAAGTAATCACGCAACTTGGAGTAAGTGAGAAAGCGAAAGACACATATCCTATCATATCACATATAGGTGTTACCTAAAAAATGATACAAACAAAGATATTTCCACAGAGAAACACTATCATAGATTCATTAAAAAAACTTATGCTTCACCAAATGGAAAGGTGTGAGGATTGGATACATTACCATATTGAGGTTAACAGAGAGATACAAACACATGTGAAATATATAATCACCAAAGACCTACGCAATACCAAGAGAAGACTACTCAACATTGTGTCATAACCTACATGGGAAAAGGATCCGAAGAAGAATAGATATATGCATATGTGTGAAAGAACCACATCTTGCACACCTAGAACAAACAAAACATTGTAATCAAGTTTGCTGTGATAAGAAATAAAAATTAAGTTCAAAATACCAACAAGAAGTAATGAGACATAAACTTAAAGGGCTTTTTCCTCGCACATTCCATTCTAATTTACCACCTAGAACACCACTTCCAGTAAGGCTCTGTTGCCCTAGTAACCAGATTTGGTAAAGGAGAAATGCTGCCGCCTTGTGGCCGATTCCCGCAAGAGCAGCTTTTAACCCACAGCTAATGGTCACTTACCATTCACAAGGACTCAGGGCTGTAAAGGACACCTGCCCTCAAAATTGTGCTGAGGTAGGGAATGGATACAAAAAATTCAAAACAGGCCAAATTTTCAAGAGGATAGTATGAAGAGGTAAGTTTTACTCACTCTCTTTTTAAAGAAAGGAAAATGGATAAAAGCTCCACCTCAGGAAGCATTAGACTCATGCAATCTAATCTACAAAAAGTTTTCAACTCACACCAGTCGACTGACCATTGGCAAAAAGTCTACAAACAATAAATGCTGAAGAGGTTTTAGAGAACTGTGTACCCTCTAGCTGCTGGTGAGATGCAAAAGGGTTAAACGCTAATAATGAGAACAGAAAGGAGCTGCGTTGAAAAGGAAAAATTGAGGTACCATTCAATCCAGCAGGCGCACCAATGGGCCTCTCACCTGAGAAGACCAGAATGAAGAAGACCTGGGCTGCAAAAGCTGCACTGCAGCCTTATTCACCATAGACAAGACAGTGAAGCAACCAAAACGTCCATCAACAGATGAAAGGATAAAGAAGAAGTGGTCCATGTACACAATGAATACTAGCCATGGAAAACAATGAAACACTGCTCTTTGAGGCACCATAGATGATCTTGGAGATAATCACAGAACATGAGGTAAGTCGGAAAGCAAAAGTCCTATATCCTATGATATCACTTATAGGCGTTATCTAATAACTGACACAAATGAACATATTTCCACAGAGAAAGTCAATCACAGACTTATTAAAAAAAAACTACTCTTATCTAAAAGGAAAGGTGGGGGGAATGGATAAATGAAGATTAGCGTTACGATATGTATACAAATACATATTATATACATATATCAAAAAGACCGACCATATAGCCAGGAAGGTTTACGGAACACTCTGTAATAATTTACAGGGGAAGAGGATCTCTACATAAATAGGTATATAGAATATGTAGATGAACCAGAGTGTGTACACCTTGGACAAGCAACATTCTAACCATTACCCCAATTGAAAAAATTAAAACAACGAACTAGGAGTAATGAGACATAAACTTATGGGGGGTTTTCCTGGCACATTCCATTCAAATTTACAACCTAGGCAAACGACTTCCAGAACGGCTCTGCTGCCCTAGTACCCAGATTTGGGAATGGAGAAATGCTGCATCCTTGTGGCCGTTTCCCACAACAGCAGCTTCAAACCCACTGCAAAAGGTCACTAAATATTCACCAATTGCAGGTCTGTAAATGACACCTGCCCTCCAAAAAATACTGAGGTCGAAAATCAACCAAAAAATTCTAGAGTGCAACCTTCCAAAAAGAAAATTTGAAGAGGTATATTATACTCACACTTTTTTTCTTTTTTCTTTTAACAGAAAAGAAAAAGGCGTGGAAAAATGATGAATTGTAGGAATTTTTACAGACATGTAAACCCAAATTACAAAAACCTATCAGCTCACACCAGTCAGAATGGCCATCAACAAAAATGCTGCAAAAGATAAATGCTGACGTGATTGTGGAGCAATGCGTACCCTCGATTCTAAGGGGGACGTGGTAAGAGCCACAAATGAAAGCACAATTGAGGTGCCTTGAAAAGGTAAACGTTGAGCTACCATACCAGTCAATCAATCATAACCACTGCTGGGTCTATCCCCTGAGAAAATGAAAATCAAAAATCACAGGCTGGCAATCCTGCACTCCAGCAATATTTACCATAGGCAACACTTGGAAGCAACGAAAATGTCCATCAACAGAGGAATGCACCAAGAAGAAGTGGTCCATGTACACAATGGAATATTAGCCTTGGAAAACTTTGAAGCACTACTCTTTGGGGCACCATAGATGAGCCTGGAGATAATCACAAAACATGAAGTAGGTCGGAAAGCAAAAGACCTATAGCCTATATTATCACTTATGGCCTTATCTAATAACTGACACAGATGAACATATTTCCAAAGAGAAAGACACTCACAGGCTTAGAAAACAAAACAAACTATGCTCATCTAAAAGGAAAGGAGGGGGGAAATTGAGAAATGAGGATTAGTGTTACTATACATATACAAATACATATTATATACATGTATCAAAAAGACCGAACATATAGCACGGGAGGTCGATGGAACACTGTAATATTTTACATGGGAAGAGGATCTGTACATTAATAGACATACATAATGTACAAATGGACCAGATGGTGTACACCTAGGACAAACAATATTCTAAACTTTACCCAGATTAAAAAAATTTTAAAAACCAAGAAGAAGTAATGAGACATAAACTTATGGGGATTTCTCCTGGCAAATTCCATTCTAATTTATAACCTAGGACAATGACTTCCAGAAAGGCTCTGCTGCCCTAGTACCCAGATTGGGGAATGGAGAAATGCTACCTCCTTGTGGACGTTTCCCACAACAGCAGCTTTGAACCCACTGCAAAAGGTCACTAAATTTTCACCAACTTGCAGTTCTGTAAATGACACCTGCCCTCCAGAAAATTTCTGGGGTCAAAAATCGACCAAAAAATTCAAAAGAGGGCAACCTTCGAAGAAGTCAATTTCAAGAGCTCTATTGTACTTACGTTTTTTTCTTTTAAGAGAAAAGAAAAAGGCGTAGGAATATGAAGAACTTTAAAAATTTTAATGTCATGCATACCCATATTACAAAAACCTATCAGCTCACAGCAATCAGAATGGCCATTAGGAAAAATGCTGCCAAAAATAAACGGTGAAGGGAGTGTGGAGAAATGCGTACCCTCGGTTATAAGGGGGGGCATGTAAAGAGCCACTAATGAAAACACAACGTAGGTGCTTTGAAAAGGGAAACATTGAGCTACCAGTCAATCAATCACAACCACTGCTTGGCCTATCACCTGAGAAAATGAGAATCAAAAATCACAGGCTGGGGCTTCCCCGGTGGCGCAGTGGTTGAGAATCTGCCTGCTAATGCAGGGAACACGGGTTCGAGCCCTGGTCTGGGAAGATCCCACATGCCGCAGTGCAACTAGGCCCGTGAGCCACAACTACTGAGCCTGCGCGTCTGGAGCCTGTGCTCCGCAAGGAAAGGCCACGATAGTGAGGCCTGCGCACCGCGATGAAGTGTGGCCCCCACTTGCCGCAGCAAGAGGAAGCCCTCGCACAGAAACGAAGACCCAACACAGCCAAAATTAAATAAATAAATAAATAAATAAATAATAATTTAAAAAAGAAAAAAAAAAATCACAGGCTGGCAAACCTGTACGCCAGCAATATTTACCATAGCCAGCACTTGGAAGCAATGAAAATGTCCATCAACCGAGGAATGCACCAAGAAGAAGTGGTCCACGTACACAATGGAATATTACTCTAATAATAAATATAAATTAAATTAAAAACAAACAAAAGCAAGGAGACATCAACATTTGTGGGTTTATCCGGGCACATTGCACTCTAATTTATAACCGAAGAACACCACTGGCCGGTAGGTCTGTTTCCCTAGTACCAGCATGGGGAACGTAGAAAGGCTGCCGCTCTCTGGCCATTACCTGCAGAAGCAGGTTTAAAGCCTGAGCTAATGGTCACTTCATATGAACAAGTACTTCAGGGCTGTAAATGAAACCTGCCCTCAAAATGTCTTGAGGGAGATAATGGCCAAACTATTTCAAATGGTGACACATACTTTAAGAAAACACTTTGAAGAATTAAGCTCTAATCACAGCCGGAAAAATAAAAAGGACATGTCTTAAAGCTCAATTTCAACGCATTATGAGACACATGCAAATTCAACCACAAAGAGGTATCAGCTCACACCACTCAGAATAACCATCAGCAAAAACTACAAAGAATAAATGCTGAAGGTGCTGGGAAGAAATACATACCCTCCACTTTAAGTGGGACGTAACCTGGAAAGAGCCACTAAGGAGAACAGAATAGAGGTGCCTTTAAAAGGTAACCATTGAGCTACCATATGATCTAGCAGACCTATGCCTAGACCTATAAACTAAGAAGAGAGAATTGGAAGGACACAGGCACGCAAATCTACATTGCATAGTATTACAATAGCCAAGATATGGAAGTAACCAAAAAGTCCACCGACAGATGGGTGGACAAAGAAGAACTGCTACCTGTACAGATGGAATAGGAGCTAGTGAAAAAATGAAACAATGCCATTTGCAGCACCATAGATGAGTCTAGAAGTAATCACGCAACTTGGAGTAAGTGAGAAAGCGAAAGACACATATCCTATCATATCACATATAGGTGTTACCTAAAAAATGATACAAACAAAGATATTTCCACAGAGAAACACTATCATAGATTCATTAAAAAAACTTATGCTTCACCAAATGGAAAGGTGTGAGGATTGGATACATTACCATATTGAGGTTAACAGAGAGATACAAACACATGTGAAATATATAATCACCAAAGACCTACGCAATACCAAGAGAAGACTACTCAACATTGTGTCATAACCTACATGGGAAAAGGATCCGAAGAAGAATAGATATATGCATATGTGTGAAAGAACCACATCTTGCACACCTAGAACAAACAAAACATTGTAATCAAGTTTGCTGTGATAAGAAATAAAAATTAAGTTCAAAATACCAACAAGAAGTAATGAGACATAAACTTAAAGGGCTTTTTCCTCGCACATTCCATTCTAATTTACCACCTAGAACACCACTTCCAGTAAGGCTCTGTTGCCCTAGTAACCAGATTTGGTAAAGGAGAAATGCTGCCGCCTTGTGGCCGATTCCCGCAAGAGCAGCTTTTAACCCACAGCTAATGGTCACTTACCATTCACAAGGACTCAGGGCTGTAAAGGACACCTGCCCTCAAAATTGTGCTGAGGTAGGGAATGGATACAAAAAATTCAAAACAGGCCAAATTTTCAAGAGGATAGTATGAAGAGGTAAGTTTTACTCACTCTCTTTTTAAAGAAAGGAAAATGGATAAAAGCTCCACCTCAGGAAGCATTAGACTCATGCAATCTAATCTACAAAAAGTTTTCAACTCACACCAGTCGACTGACCATTGGCAAAAAGTCTACAAACAATAAATGCTGAAGAGGTTTTAGAGAACTGTGTACCCTCTAGCTGCTGGTGAGATGCAAAAGGGTTAAACGCTAATAATGAGAACAGAAAGGAGCTGCGTTGAAAAGGAAAAATTGAGGTACCATTCAATCCAGCAGGCGCACCAATGGGCCTCTCACCTGAGAAGACCAGAATGAAGAAGACCTGGGCTGCAAAAGCTGCACTGCAGCCTTATTCACCATAGACAAGACAGTGAAGCAACCAAAACGTCCATCAACAGATGAAAGGATAAAGAAGAAGTGGTCCATGTACACAATGAATACTAGCCATGGAAAACAATGAAACACTGCTCTTTGAGGCACCATAGATGATCTTGGAGATAATCACAGAACATGAGGTAAGTCGGAAAGCAAAAGTCCTATATCCTATGATATCACTTATAGGCGTTATCTAATAACTGACACAAATGAACATATTTCCACAGAGAAAGTCAATCACAGACTTATTAAAAAAAAACTACTCTTATCTAAAAGGAAAGGTGGGGGGAATGGATAAATGAAGATTAGCGTTACGATATGTATACAAATACATATTATATACATATATCAAAAAGACCGACCATATAGCCAGGAAGGTTTACGGAACACTCTGTAATAATTTACAGGGGAAGAGGATCTCTACATAAATAGGTATATAGAATATGTAGATGAACCAGAGTGTGTACACCTTGGACAAGCAACATTCTAACCATTACCCCAATTGAAAAAATTAAAACAACGAACTAGGAGTAATGAGACATAAACTTATGGGGGGTTTTCCTGGCACATTCCATTCAAATTTACAACCTAGGCAAACGACTTCCAGAACGGCTCTGCTGCCCTAGTACCCAGATTTGGGAATGGAGAAATGCTGCATCCTTGTGGCCGTTTCCCACAACAGCAGCTTCAAACCCACTGCAAAAGGTCACTAAATATTCACCAATTGCAGGTCTGTAAATGACACCTGCCCTCCAAAAAATACTGAGGTCGAAAATCAACCAAAAAATTCTAGAGTGCAACCTTCCAAAAAGAAAATTTGAAGAGGTATATTATACTCACACTTTTTTTCTTTTTTCTTTTAACAGAAAAGAAAAAGGCGTGGAAAAATGATGAATTGTAGGAATTTTTACAGACATGTAAACCCAAATTACAAAAACCTATCAGCTCACACCAGTCAGAATGGCCATCAACAAAAATGCTGCAAAAGATAAATGCTGACGTGATTGTGGAGCAATGCGTACCCTCGATTCTAAGGGGGACGTGGTAAGAGCCACAAATGAAAGCACAATTGAGGTGCCTTGAAAAGGTAAACGTTGAGCTACCATACCAGTCAATCAATCATAACCACTGCTGGGTCTATCCCCTGAGAAAATGAAAATCAAAAATCACAGGCTGGCAATCCTGCACTCCAGCAATATTTACCATAGGCAACACTTGGAAGCAACGAAAATGTCCATCAACAGAGGAATGCACCAAGAAGAAGTGGTCCATGTACACAATGGAATATTAGCCTTGGAAAACTTTGAAGCACTACTCTTTGGGGCACCATAGATGAGCCTGGAGATAATCACAAAACATGAAGTAGGTCGGAAAGCAAAAGACCTATAGCCTATATTATCACTTATGGCCTTATCTAATAACTGACACAGATGAACATATTTCCAAAGAGAAAGACACTCACAGGCTTAGAAAACAAAACAAACTATGCTCATCTAAAAGGAAAGGAGGGGGGAAATTGAGAAATGAGGATTAGTGTTACTATACATATACAAATACATATTATATACATGTATCAAAAAGACCGAACATATAGCACGGGAGGTCGATGGAACACTGTAATATTTTACATGGGAAGAGGATCTGTACATTAATAGACATACATAATGTACAAATGGACCAGATGGTGTACACCTAGGACAAACAATATTCTAAACTTTACCCAGATTAAAAAAATTTTAAAAACCAAGAAGAAGTAATGAGACATAAACTTATGGGGATTTCTCCTGGCAAATTCCATTCTAATTTATAACCTAGGACAATGACTTCCAGAAAGGCTCTGCTGCCCTAGTACCCAGATTGGGGAATGGAGAAATGCTACCTCCTTGTGGACGTTTCCCACAACAGCAGCTTTGAACCCACTGCAAAAGGTCACTAAATTTTCACCAACTTGCAGTTCTGTAAATGACACCTGCCCTCCAGAAAATTTCTGGGGTCAAAAATCGACCAAAAAATTCAAAAGAGGGCAACCTTCGAAGAAGTCAATTTCAAGAGCTCTATTGTACTTACGTTTTTTTCTTTTAAGAGAAAAGAAAAAGGCGTAGGAATATGAAGAACTTTAAAAATTTTAATGTCATGCATACCCATATTACAAAAACCTATCAGCTCACAGCAATCAGAATGGCCATTAGGAAAAATGCTGCCAAAAATAAACGGTGAAGGGAGTGTGGAGAAATGCGTACCCTCGGTTATAAGGGGGGGCATGTAAAGAGCCACTAATGAAAACACAACGTAGGTGCTTTGAAAAGGGAAACATTGAGCTACCAGTCAATCAATCACAACCACTGCTTGGCCTATCACCTGAGAAAATGAGAATCAAAAATCACAGGCTGGGGCTTCCCCGGTGGCGCAGTGGTTGAGAATCTGCCTGCTAATGCAGGGAACACGGGTTCGAGCCCTGGTCTGGGAAGATCCCACATGCCGCAGTGCAACTAGGCCCGTGAGCCACAACTACTGAGCCTGCGCGTCTGGAGCCTGTGCTCCGCAAGGAAAGGCCACGATAGTGAGGCCTGCGCACCGCGATGAAGTGTGGCCCCCACTTGCCGCAGCAAGAGGAAGCCCTCGCACAGAAACGAAGACCCAACACAGCCAAAATTAAATAAATAAATAAATAAATAAATAATAATTTAAAAAAGAAAAAAAAAAATCACAGGCTGGCAAACCTGTACGCCAGCAATATTTACCATAGCCAGCACTTGGAAGCAATGAAAATGTCCATCAACCGAGGAATGCACCAAGAAGAAGTGGTCCACGTACACAATGGAATATTACTCTAATAATAAATATAAATTAAATTAAAAACAAACAAAAGCAAGGAGACATCAACATTTGTGGGTTTATCCGGGCACATTGCACTCTAATTTATAACCGAAGAACACCACTGGCCGGTAGGTCTGTTTCCCTAGTACCAGCATGGGGAACGTAGAAAGGCTGCCGCTCTCTGGCCATTACCTGCAGAAGCAGGTTTAAAGCCTGAGCTAATGGTCACTTCATATGAACAAGTACTTCAGGGCTGTAAATGAAACCTGCCCTCAAAATGTCTTGAGGGAGATAATGGCCAAACTATTTCAAATGGTGACACATACTTTAAGAAAACACTTTGAAGAATTAAGCTCTAATCACAGCCGGAAAAATAAAAAGGACATGTCTTAAAGCTCAATTTCAACGCATTATGAGACACATGCAAATTCAACCACAAAGAGGTATCAGCTCACACCACTCAGAATAACCATCAGCAAAAACTACAAAGAATAAATGCTGAAGGTGCTGGGAAGAAATACATACCCTCCACTTTAAGTGGGACGTAACCTGGAAAGAGCCACTAAGGAGAACAGAATAGAGGTGCCTTTAAAAGGTAACCATTGAGCTACCATATGATCTAGCAGACCTATGCCTAGACCTATAAACGAAGAAGAGAGAATTGGAAGGACACAGGCACGCAAATCTACATTGCATAGTATTACAATAGCCAAGATATGGAAGTAACCAAAAAGTCCACCGACAGATGGGTGGACAAAGAAGAACTGCTACCTGTACAGATGGAATAGGAGCTAGTGAAAAAATGAAACAATGCCATTTGCAGCACCATAGATGAGTCTAGAAGTAATCACGCAACTTGGAGTAAGTGAGAAAGCGAAAGACACATATCCTATCATATCACATATAGGTGTTACCTAAAAAATGATACAAACAAAGATATTTCCACAGAGAAACACTATCATAGATTCATTAAAAAAACTTATGCTTCACCAAATGGAAAGGTGTGAGGATTGGATACATTACCATATTGAGGTTAACAGAGAGATACAAACACATGTGAAATATATAATCACCAAAGACCTACGCAATACCAAGAGAAGACTACTCAACATTGTGTCATAACCTACATGGGAAAAGGATCCGAAGAAGAATAGATATATGCATATGTGTGAAAGAACCACATCTTGCACACCTAGAACAAACAAAACATTGTAATCAAGTTTGCTGTGATAAGAAATAAAAATTAAGTTCAAAATACCAACAAGAAGTAATGAGACATAAACTTAAAGGGCTTTTTCCTCGCACATTCCATTCTAATTTACCACCTAGAACACCACTTCCAGTAAGGCTCTGTTGCCCTAGTAACCAGATTTGGTAAAGGAGAAATGCTGCCGCCTTGTGGCCGATTCCCGCAAGAGCAGCTTTTAACCCACAGCTAATGGTCACTTACCATTCACAAGGACTCAGGGCTGTAAAGGACACCTGCCCTCAAAATTGTGCTGAGGTAGGGAATGGATACAAAAAATTCAAAACAGGCCAAATTTTCAAGAGGATAGTATGAAGAGGTAAGTTTTACTCACTCTCTTTTTAAAGAAAGGAAAATGGATAAAAGCTCCACCTCAGGAAGCATTAGACTCATGCAATCTAATCTACAAAAAGTTTTCAACTCACACCAGTCGACTGACCATTGGCAAAAAGTCTACAAACAATAAATGCTGAAGAGGTTTTAGAGAACTGTGTACCCTCTAGCTGCTGGTGAGATGCAAAAGGGTTAAACGCTAATAATGAGAACAGAAAGGAGCTGCGTTGAAAAGGAAAAATTGAGGTACCATTCAATCCAGCAGGCGCACCAATGGGCCTCTCACCTGAGAAGACCAGAATGAAGAAGACCTGGGCTGCAAAAGCTGCACTGCAGCCTTATTCACCATAGACAAGACAGTGAAGCAACCAAAACGTCCATCAACAGATGAAAGGATAAAGAAGAAGTGGTCCATGTACACAATGAATACTAGCCATGGAAAACAATGAAACACTGCTCTTTGAGGCACCATAGATGATCTTGGAGATAATCACAGAACATGAGGTAAGTCGGAAAGCAAAAGTCCTATATCCTATGATATCACTTATAGGCGTTATCTAATAACTGACACAAATGAACATATTTCCACAGAGAAAGTCAATCACAGACTTATTAAAAAAAAACTACTCTTATCTAAAAGGAAAGGTGGGGGGAATGGATAAATGAAGATTAGCGTTACGATATGTATACAAATACATATTATATACATATATCAAAAAGACCGACCATATAGCCAGGAAGGTTTACGGAACACTCTGTAATAATTTACAGGGGAAGAGGATCTCTACATAAATAGGTATATAGAATATGTAGATGAACCAGAGTGTGTACACCTTGGACAAGCAACATTCTAACCATTACCCCAATTGAAAAAATTAAAACAACGAACTAGGAGTAATGAGACATAAACTTATGGGGGGTTTTCCTGGCACATTCCATTCAAATTTACAACCTAGGCAAACGACTTCCAGAACGGCTCTGCTGCCCTAGTACCCAGATTTGGGAATGGAGAAATGCTGCATCCTTGTGGCCGTTTCCCACAACAGCAGCTTCAAACCCACTGCAAAAGGTCACTAAATATTCACCAATTGCAGGTCTGTAAATGACACCTGCCCTCCAAAAAATACTGAGGTCGAAAATCAACCAAAAAATTCTAGAGTGCAACCTTCCAAAAAGAAAATTTGAAGAGGTATATTATACTCACACTTTTTTTCTTTTTTCTTTTAACAGAAAAGAAAAAGGCGTGGAAAAATGATGAATTGTAGGAATTTTTACAGACATGTAAACCCAAATTACAAAAACCTATCAGCTCACACCAGTCAGAATGGCCATCAACAAAAATGCTGCAAAAGATAAATGCTGACGTGATTGTGGAGCAATGCGTACCCTCGATTCTAAGGGGGACGTGGTAAGAGCCACAAATGAAAGCACAATTGAGGTGCCTTGAAAAGGTAAACGTTGAGCTACCATACCAGTCAATCAATCATAACCACTGCTGGGTCTATCCCCTGAGAAAATGAAAATCAAAAATCACAGGCTGGCAATCCTGCACTCCAGCAATATTTACCATAGGCAACACTTGGAAGCAACGAAAATGTCCATCAACAGAGGAATGCACCAAGAAGAAGTGGTCCATGTACACAATGGAATATTAGCCTTGGAAAACTTTGAAGCACTACTCTTTGGGGCACCATAGATGAGCCTGGAGATAATCACAAAACATGAAGTAGGTCGGAAAGCAAAAGACCTATAGCCTATATTATCACTTATGGCCTTATCTAATAACTGACACAGATGAACATATTTCCAAAGAGAAAGACACTCACAGGCTTAGAAAACAAAACAAACTATGCTCATCTAAAAGGAAAGGAGGGGGGAAATTGAGAAATGAGGATTAGTGTTACTATACATATACAAATACATATTATATACATGTATCAAAAAGACCGAACATATAGCACGGGAGGTCGATGGAACACTGTAATATTTTACATGGGAAGAGGATCTGTACATTAATAGACATACATAATGTACAAATGGACCAGATGGTGTACACCTAGGACAAACAATATTCTAAACTTTACCCAGATTAAAAAAATTTTAAAAACCAAGAAGAAGTAATGAGACATAAACTTATGGGGATTTCTCCTGGCAAATTCCATTCTAATTTATAACCTAGGACAATGACTTCCAGAAAGGCTCTGCTGCCCTAGTACCCAGATTGGGGAATGGAGAAATGCTACCTCCTTGTGGACGTTTCCCACAACAGCAGCTTTGAACCCACTGCAAAAGGTCACTAAATTTTCACCAACTTGCAGTTCTGTAAATGACACCTGCCCTCCAGAAAATTTCTGGGGTCAAAAATCGACCAAAAAATTCAAAAGAGGGCAACCTTCGAAGAAGTCAATTTCAAGAGCTCTATTGTACTTACGTTTTTTTCTTTTAAGAGAAAAGAAAAAGGCGTAGGAATATGAAGAACTTTAAAAATTTTAATGTCATGCATACCCATATTACAAAAACCTATCAGCTCACAGCAATCAGAATGGCCATTAGGAAAAATGCTGCCAAAAATAAACGGTGAAGGGAGTGTGGAGAAATGCGTACCCTCGGTTATAAGGGGGGGCATGTAAAGAGCCACTAATGAAAACACAACGTAGGTGCTTTGAAAAGGGAAACATTGAGCTACCAGTCAATCAATCACAACCACTGCTTGGCCTATCACCTGAGAAAATGAGAATCAAAAATCACAGGCTGGGGCTTCCCCGGTGGCGCAGTGGTTGAGAATCTGCCTGCTAATGCAGGGAACACGGGTTCGAGCCCTGGTCTGGGAAGATCCCACATGCCGCAGTGCAACTAGGCCCGTGAGCCACAACTACTGAGCCTGCGCGTCTGGAGCCTGTGCTCCGCAAGGAAAGGCCACGATAGTGAGGCCTGCGCACCGCGATGAAGTGTGGCCCCCACTTGCCGCAGCAAGAGGAAGCCCTCGCACAGAAACGAAGACCCAACACAGCCAAAATTAAATAAATAAATAAATAAATAAATAATAATTTAAAAAAGAAAAAAAAAAATCACAGGCTGGCAAACCTGTACGCCAGCAATATTTACCATAGCCAGCACTTGGAAGCAATGAAAATGTCCATCAACCGAGGAATGCACCAAGAAGAAGTGGTCCACGTACACAATGGAATATTACTCTAATAATAAATATAAATTAAATTAAAAACAAACAAAAGCAAGGAGACATCAACATTTGTGGGTTTATCCGGGCACATTGCACTCTAATTTATAACCGAAGAACACCACTGGCCGGTAGGTCTGTTTCCCTAGTACCAGCATGGGGAACGTAGAAAGGCTGCCGCTCTCTGGCCATTACCTGCAGAAGCAGGTTTAAAGCCTGAGCTAATGGTCACTTCATATGAACAAGTACTTCAGGGCTGTAAATGAAACCTGCCCTCAAAATGTCTTGAGGGAGATAATGGCCAAACTATTTCAAATGGTGACACATACTTTAAGAAAACACTTTGAAGAATTAAGCTCTAATCACAGCCGGAAAAATAAAAAGGACATGTCTTAAAGCTCAATTTCAACGCATTATGAGACACATGCAAATTCAACCACAAAGAGGTATCAGCTCACACCACTCAGAATAACCATCAGCAAAAACTACAAAGAATAAATGCTGAAGGTGCTGGGAAGAAATACATACCCTCCACTTTAAGTGGGACGTAACCTGGAAAGAGCCACTAAGGAGAACAGAATAGAGGTGCCTTTAAAAGGTAACCATTGAGCTACCATATGATCTAGCAGACCTATGCCTAGACCTATAAACTAAGAAGAGAGAATTGGAAGGACACAGGCACGCAAATCTACATTGCATAGTATTACAAGAGCCAAGATATGGAAGTAACCAAAAAGTCCACCGACAGATGGGTGGACAAAGAAGAACTGCTACCTGTACAGATGGAATAGGAGCTAGTGAAAAAATGAAACAATGCCATTTGCAGCACCATAGATGAGTCTAGAAGTAATCACGCAACTTGGAGTAAGTGAGAAAGCGAAAGACACATATCCTATCATATCACATATAGGTGTTACCTAAAAAATGATACAAACAAAGATATTTCCACAGAGAAACACTATCATAGATTCATTAAAAAAACTTATGCTTCACCAAATGGAAAGGTGTGAGGATTGGATACATTACCATATTGAGGTTAACAGAGAGATACAAACACATGTGAAATATATAATCACCAAAGACCTACGCAATACCAAGAGAAGACTACTCAACATTGTGTCATAACCTACATGGGAAAAGGATCCGAAGAAGAATAGATATATGCATATGTGTGAAAGAACCACATCTTGCACACCTAGAACAAACAAAACATTGTAATCAAGTTTGCTGTGATAAGAAATAAAAATTAAGTTCAAAATACCAACAAGAAGTAATGAGACATAAACTTAAAGGGCTTTTTCCTCGCACATTCCATTCTAATTTACCACCTAGAACACCACTTCCAGTAAGGCTCTGTTGCCCTAGTAACCAGATTTGGTAAAGGAGAAATGCTGCCGCCTTGTGGCCGATTCCCGCAAGAGCAGCTTTTAACCCACAGCTAATGGTCACTTACCATTCACAAGGACTCAGGGCTGTAAAGGACACCTGCCCTCAAAATTGTGCTGAGGTAGGGAATGGATACAAAAAATTCAAAACAGGCCAAATTTTCAAGAGGATAGTATGAAGAGGTAAGTTTTACTCACTCTCTTTTTAAAGAAAGGAAAATGGATAAAAGCTCCACCTCAGGAAGCATTAGACTCATGCAATCTAATCTACAAAAAGTTTTCAACTCACACCAGTCGACTGACCATTGGCAAAAAGTCTACAAACAATAAATGCTGAAGAGGTTTTAGAGAACTGTGTACCCTCTAGCTGCTGGTGAGATGCAAAAGGGTTAAACGCTAATAATGAGAACAGAAAGGAGCTGCGTTGAAAAGGAAAAATTGAGGTACCATTCAATCCAGCAGGCGCACCAATGGGCCTCTCACCTGAGAAGACCAGAATGAAGAAGACCTGGGCTGCAAAAGCTGCACTGCAGCCTTATTCACCATAGACAAGACAGTGAAGCAACCAAAACGTCCATCAACAGATGAAAGGATAAAGAAGAAGTGGTCCATGTACACAATGAATACTAGCCATGGAAAACAATGAAACACTGCTCTTTGAGGCACCATAGATGATCTTGGAGATAATCACAGAACATGAGGTAAGTCGGAAAGCAAAAGTCCTATATCCTATGATATCACTTATAGGCGTTATCTAATAACTGACACAAATGAACATATTTCCACAGAGAAAGTCAATCACAGACTTATTAAAAAAAAACTACTCTTATCTAAAAGGAAAGGTGGGGGGAATGGATAAATGAAGATTAGCGTTACGATATGTATACAAATACATATTATATACATATATCAAAAAGACCGACCATATAGCCAGGAAGGTTTACGGAACACTCTGTAATAATTTACAGGGGAAGAGGATCTCTACATAAATAGGTATATAGAATATGTAGATGAACCAGAGTGTGTACACCTTGGACAAGCAACATTCTAACCATTACCCCAATTGAAAAAATTAAAACAACGAACTAGGAGTAATGAGACATAAACTTATGGGGGGTTTTCCTGGCACATTCCATTCAAATTTACAACCTAGGCAAACGACTTCCAGAACGGCTCTGCTGCCCTAGTACCCAGATTTGGGAATGGAGAAATGCTGCATCCTTGTGGCCGTTTCCCACAACAGCAGCTTCAAACCCACTGCAAAAGGTCACTAAATATTCACCAATTGCAGGTCTGTAAATGACACCTGCCCTCCAAAAAATACTGAGGTCGAAAATCAACCAAAAAATTCTAGAGTGCAACCTTCCAAAAAGAAAATTTGAAGAGGTATATTATACTCACACTTTTTTTCTTTTTTCTTTTAACAGAAAAGAAAAAGGCGTGGAAAAATGATGAATTGTAGGAATTTTTACAGACATGTAAACCCAAATTACAAAAACCTATCAGCTCACACCAGTCAGAATGGCCATCAACAAAAATGCTGCAAAAGATAAATGCTGACGTGATTGTGGAGCAATGCGTACCCTCGATTCTAAGGGGGACGTGGTAAGAGCCACAAATGAAAGCACAATTGAGGTGCCTTGAAAAGGTAAACGTTGAGCTACCATACCAGTCAATCAATCATAACCACTGCTGGGTCTATCCCCTGAGAAAATGAAAATCAAAAATCACAGGCTGGCAATCCTGCACTCCAGCAATATTTACCATAGGCAACACTTGGAAGCAACGAAAATGTCCATCAACAGAGGAATGCACCAAGAAGAAGTGGTCCATGTACACAATGGAATATTAGCCTTGGAAAACTTTGAAGCACTACTCTTTGGGGCACCATAGATGAGCCTGGAGATAATCACAAAACATGAAGTAGGTCGGAAAGCAAAAGACCTATAGCCTATATTATCACTTATGGCCTTATCTAATAACTGACACAGATGAACATATTTCCAAAGAGAAAGACACTCACAGGCTTAGAAAACAAAACAAACTATGCTCATCTAAAAGGAAAGGAGGGGGGAAATTGAGAAATGAGGATTAGTGTTACTATACATATACAAATACATATTATATACATGTATCAAAAAGACCGAACATATAGCACGGGAGGTCGATGGAACACTGTAATATTTTACATGGGAAGAGGATCTGTACATTAATAGACATACATAATGTACAAATGGACCAGATGGTGTACACCTAGGACAAACAATATTCTAAACTTTACCCAGATTAAAAAAATTTTAAAAACCAAGAAGAAGTAATGAGACATAAACTTATGGGGATTTCTCCTGGCAAATTCCATTCTAATTTATAACCTAGGACAATGACTTCCAGAAAGGCTCTGCTGCCCTAGTACCCAGATTGGGGAATGGAGAAATGCTACCTCCTTGTGGACGTTTCCCACAACAGCAGCTTTGAACCCACTGCAAAAGGTCACTAAATTTTCACCAACTTGCAGTTCTGTAAATGACACCTGCCCTCCAGAAAATTTCTGGGGTCAAAAATCGACCAAAAAATTCAAAAGAGGGCAACCTTCGAAGAAGTCAATTTCAAGAGCTCTATTGTACTTACGTTTTTTTCTTTTAAGAGAAAAGAAAAAGGCGTAGGAATATGAAGAACTTTAAAAATTTTAATGTCATGCATACCCATATTACAAAAACCTATCAGCTCACAGCAATCAGAATGGCCATTAGGAAAAATGCTGCCAAAAATAAACGGTGAAGGGAGTGTGGAGAAATGCGTACCCTCGGTTATAAGGGGGGGCATGTAAAGAGCCACTAATGAAAACACAACGTAGGTGCTTTGAAAAGGGAAACATTGAGCTACCAGTCAATCAATCACAACCACTGCTTGGCCTATCACCTGAGAAAATGAGAATCAAAAATCACAGGCTGGGGCTTCCCCGGTGGCGCAGTGGTTGAGAATCTGCCTGCTAATGCAGGGAACACGGGTTCGAGCCCTGGTCTGGGAAGATCCCACATGCCGCAGTGCAACTAGGCCCGTGAGCCACAACTACTGAGCCTGCGCGTCTGGAGCCTGTGCTCCGCAAGGAAAGGCCACGATAGTGAGGCCTGCGCACCGCGATGAAGTGTGGCCCCCACTTGCCGCAGCAAGAGGAAGCCCTCGCACAGAAACGAAGACCCAACACAGCCAAAATTAAATAAATAAATAAATAAATAAATAATAATTTAAAAAAGAAAAAAAAAAATCACAGGCTGGCAAACCTGTACGCCAGCAATATTTACCATAGCCAGCACTTGGAAGCAATGAAAATGTCCATCAACCGAGGAATGCACCAAGAAGAAGTGGTCCACGTACACAATGGAATATTACTCTAATAATAAATATAAATTAAATTAAAAACAAACAAAAGCAAGGAGACATCAACATTTGTGGGTTTATCCGGGCACATTGCACTCTAATTTATAACCGAAGAACACCACTGGCCGGTAGGTCTGTTTCCCTAGTACCAGCATGGGGAACGTAGAAAGGCTGCCGCTCTCTGGCCATTACCTGCAGAAGCAGGTTTAAAGCCTGAGCTAATGGTCACTTCATATGAACAAGTACTTCAGGGCTGTAAATGAAACCTGCCCTCAAAATGTCTTGAGGGAGATAATGGCCAAACTATTTCAAATGGTGACACATACTTTAAGAAAACACTTTGAAGAATTAAGCTCTAATCACAGCCGGAAAAATAAAAAGGACATGTCTTAAAGCTCAATTTCAACGCATTATGAGACACATGCAAATTCAACCACAAAGAGGTATCAGCTCACACCACTCAGAATAACCATCAGCAAAAACTACAAAGAATAAATGCTGAAGGTGCTGGGAAGAAATACATACCCTCCACTTTAAGTGGGACGTAACCTGGAAAGAGCCACTAAGGAGAACAGAATAGAGGTGCCTTTAAAAGGTAACCATTGAGCTACCATATGATCTAGCAGACCTATGCCTAGACCTATAAACTAAGAAGAGAGAATTGGAAGGACACAGGCACGCAAATCTACATTGCATAGTATTACAATAGCCAAGATATGGAAGTAACCAAAAAGTCCACCGACAGATGGGTGGACAAAGAAGAACTGCTACCTGTACAGATGGAATAGGAGCTAGTGAAAAAATGAAACAATGCCATTTGCAGCACCATAGATGAGTCTAGAAGTAATCACGCAACTTGGAGTAAGTGAGAAAGCGAAAGACACATATCCTATCATATCACATATAGGTGTTACCTAAAAAATGATACAAACAAAGATATTTCCACAGAGAAACACTATCATAGATTCATTAAAAAAACTTATGCTTCACCAAATGGAAAGGTGTGAGGATTGGATACATTACCATATTGAGGTTAACAGAGAGATACAAACACATGTGAAATATATAATCACCAAAGACCTACGCAATACCAAGAGAAGACTACTCAACATTGTGTCATAACCTACATGGGAAAAGGATCCGAAGAAGAATAGATATATGCATATGTGTGAAAGAACCACATCTTGCACACCTAGAACAAACAAAACATTGTAATCAAGTTTGCTGTGATAAGAAATAAAAATTAAGTTCAAAATACCAACAAGAAGTAATGAGACATAAACTTAAAGGGCTTTTTCCTCGCACATTCCATTCTAATTTACCACCTAGAACACCACTTCCAGTAAGGCTCTGTTGCCCTAGTAACCAGATTTGGTAAAGGAGAAATGCTGCCGCCTTGTGGCCGATTCCCGCAAGAGCAGCTTTTAACCCACAGCTAATGGTCACTTACCATTCACAAGGACTCAGGGCTGTAAAGGACACCTGCCCTCAAAATTGTGCTGAGGTAGGGAATGGATACAAAAAATTCAAAACAGGCCAAATTTTCAAGAGGATAGTATGAAGAGGTAAGTTTTACTCACTCTCTTTTTAAAGAAAGGAAAATGGATAAAAGCTCCACCTCAGGAAGCATTAGACTCATGCAATCTAATCTACAAAAAGTTTTCAACTCACACCAGTCGACTGACCATTGGCAAAAAGTCTACAAACAATAAATGCTGAAGAGGTTTTAGAGAACTGTGTACCCTCTAGCTGCTGGTGAGATGCAAAAGGGTTAAACGCTAATAATGAGAACAGAAAGGAGCTGCGTTGAAAAGGAAAAATTGAGGTACCATTCAATCCAGCAGGCGCACCAATGGGCCTCTCACCTGAGAAGACCAGAATGAAGAAGACCTGGGCTGCAAAAGCTGCACTGCAGCCTTATTCACCATAGACAAGACAGTGAAGCAACCAAAACGTCCATCAACAGATGAAAGGATAAAGAAGAAGTGGTCCATGTACACAATGAATACTAGCCATGGAAAACAATGAAACACTGCTCTTTGAGGCACCATAGATGATCTTGGAGATAATCACAGAACATGAGGTAAGTCGGAAAGCAAAAGTCCTATATCCTATGATATCACTTATAGGCGTTATCTAATAACTGACACAAATGAACATATTTCCACAGAGAAAGTCAATCACAGACTTATTAAAAAAAAACTACTCTTATCTAAAAGGAAAGGTGGGGGGAATGGATAAATGAAGATTAGCGTTACGATATGTATACAAATACATATTATATACATATATCAAAAAGACCGACCATATAGCCAGGAAGGTTTACGGAACACTCTGTAATAATTTACAGGGGAAGAGGATCTCTACATAAATAGGTATATAGAATATGTAGATGAACCAGAGTGTGTACACCTTGGACAAGCAACATTCTAACCATTACCCCAATTGAAAAAATTAAAACAACGAACTAGGAGTAATGAGACATAAACTTATGGGGGGTTTTCCTGGCACATTCCATTCAAATTTACAACCTAGGCAAACGACTTCCAGAACGGCTCTGCTGCCCTAGTACCCAGATTTGGGAATGGAGAAATGCTGCATCCTTGTGGCCGTTTCCCACAACAGCAGCTTCAAACCCACTGCAAAAGGTCACTAAATATTCACCAATTGCAGGTCTGTAAATGACACCTGCCCTCCAAAAAATACTGAGGTCGAAAATCAACCAAAAAATTCTAGAGTGCAACCTTCCAAAAAGAAAATTTGAAGAGGTATATTATACTCACACTTTTTTTCTTTTTTCTTTTAACAGAAAAGAAAAAGGCGTGGAAAAATGATGAATTGTAGGAATTTTTACAGACATGTAAACCCAAATTACAAAAACCTATCAGCTCACACCAGTCAGAATGGCCATCAACAAAAATGCTGCAAAAGATAAATGCTGACGTGATTGTGGAGCAATGCGTACCCTCGATTCTAAGGGGGACGTGGTAAGAGCCACAAATGAAAGCACAATTGAGGTGCCTTGAAAAGGTAAACGTTGAGCTACCATACCAGTCAATCAATCATAACCACTGCTGGGTCTATCCCCTGAGAAAATGAAAATCAAAAATCACAGGCTGGCAATCCTGCACTCCAGCAATATTTACCATAGGCAACACTTGGAAGCAACGAAAATGTCCATCAACAGAGGAATGCACCAAGAAGAAGTGGTCCATGTACACAATGGAATATTAGCCTTGGAAAACTTTGAAGCACTACTCTTTGGGGCACCATAGATGAGCCTGGAGATAATCACAAAACATGAAGTAGGTCGGAAAGCAAAAGACCTATAGCCTATATTATCACTTATGGCCTTATCTAATAACTGACACAGATGAACATATTTCCAAAGAGAAAGACACTCACAGGCTTAGAAAACAAAACAAACTATGCTCATCTAAAAGGAAAGGAGGGGGGAAATTGAGAAATGAGGATTAGTGTTACTATACATATACAAATACATATTATATACATGTATCAAAAAGACCGAACATATAGCACGGGAGGTCGATGGAACACTGTAATATTTTACATGGGAAGAGGATCTGTACATTAATAGACATACATAATGTACAAATGGACCAGATGGTGTACACCTAGGACAAACAATATTCTAAACTTTACCCAGATTAAAAAAATTTTAAAAACCAAGAAGAAGTAATGAGACATAAACTTATGGGGATTTCTCCTGGCAAATTCCATTCTAATTTATAACCTAGGAAAATGACTTCCAGAAAGGCTCTGCTGCCCTAGTACCCAGATTGGGGAATGGAGAAATGCTACCTCCTTGTGGACGTTTCCCACAACAGCAGCTTTGAACCCACTGCAAAAGGTCACTAAATTTTCACCAACTTGCAGTTCTGTAAATGACACCTGCCCTCCAGAAAATTTCTGGGGTCAAAAATCGACCAAAAAATTCAAAAGAGGGCAACCTTCGAAGAAGTCAATTTCAAGAGCTCTATTGTACTTACGTTTTTTTCTTTTAAGAGAAAAGAAAAAGGCGTAGGAATATGAAGAACTTTAAAAATTTTAATGTCATGCATACCCATATTACAAAAACCTATCAGCTCACAGCAATCAGAATGGCCATTAGGAAAAATGCTGCCAAAAATAAACGGTGAAGGGAGTGTGGAGAAATGCGTACCCTCGGTTGTAAGGGGGGGGCATGTAAAGAGCCACTAATGAAAACACAATGTAGGTGCTTTGAAAAGGGAAATATTGAGCTACCAGTCAATCAATCACAACCACTGCTTGGCCTATCACCTGAGAAAATGAGAATGAAAAAGTGACAGGCGGGCAAACCTGTACGCCAGCAATATTTACCATAGCCAGCACTTGGAAGCAATGAAAATGTCCATCAACCGAGGAATGCACCAAGAAGAAGTGGTCCACGTACACAATGGAATATTACTCTAATAATAAATATAAATTAAATTTAAAAACAAACAAAAGCAAGGAGACATCAACATTTGTGGGTTTACCCGGGCACATTGCACTCTAATTTATAACCGAAGAATACCACTGGCCGGTAGGTCTGTTTCCCTAGTACCAGCATGGAGAACGTAGAAAGGCTGCCGCTCTCTGGCCGTTACCTGCAAAAGCAGGTTTAAAGCCTGAGCTAATGGTCACTTCATATGAACAAGTACTGCAGGGCTGTAAATGAAACCTGCCCTCAAAATGTCTTGAGGGAGATAATGGCCAAAATATTTCAAATGGTGACACATACTTTAAGAAAACACTTTGAAGTAATAAGCTCTAATCACAGCTCGAAAAATAAAATGGACATGTCTTAACGCTCAATTTCAACGCATTATGAGACACATGCAAATTCAACCACAAAGAGGTATCAGCTCACACCACTCAGAATAACCATCAGCTAAAACTACAAAGAATAAATGCTGAAGGTGCTGGGAAGAAATGCATACCCTCAACTTTATGTGGGACGTAACCTGGAAAGAGCTACTAAAGAGAACAGAATAGAGGTGCCTTTAAAAGGTAAACCTTGAGCTACCATATGATCCAGCAGACCTATTCCTGGACCTATAAACTAAGAAGACAGAACTGAAAGGACACAGGCACGCAAATCTACATCGCATAGTATTACAATAGCCAAGATATGGAAGTAACCAAAAAGTCCACCGACAGATGGGTGGACAAAGAAGAACTGCTACCTGTACAGATGGAAGAGGAGCTAGTGAAAAAATGAAACAATGCCATTTGCAGCACCATAGATGAGTCTAGAAGCAATCATGCAAGTTGGAGTAAGTGAGAAAGCGAAAGACACATATCCTATCATATCACATATAGGTGTTACCTAAAAAATGATACAAACAAAGATATTTCCACAGAGAAACACTATCATAGATTCATTAAAAAAACTTATGGTTCACCAAATGGAAAGGTGTGAGGATTGGATACATTACCATATTGAGGTTAACAGAGAGATACAAACACATGTGAAATATATAATCACCAAAGACCTACGCAATACCAAGAGAAGACTACTCAACATTGTGTCATAACCTACATGGGAAAAGGATCCGAAGAATAGATATATGCATATGTGTGAAAGAACCACATCTTGCACAACTAGAACAAACAAAACATTGTAATCAAGTTTACTGTGATAAAAAATAAAAATTAAGTTCAAAATACCAACAAGAAATAAGGAGACATAAACTTAAAGGGCTTTTTCCTCGCACATTCCATTCTAATTTACAACCTAGAACACCACTTCCAGTAAGGCTCTGTTGCCCTAGTAACCAGATTTGGTAAAGGAGAAATGCTGCCGCCTTGTGGCCGATTCCCGCAAGAGCAGCTTTTAACCAACAGCTAATGGTCACTTACCATTCACAAGGACTCAGGGCTGTAAAGGACACCTGCCCTCAAAATTGTGCTGAGGTAGGGAATGGATACAAAAAATTCAAAACAGGCCAAATTTTCAAGAAGATAGTATGAAGAGGTAAGTTTTACTCACTCTCTTTTTAAAGAAAGGAAAATGGATAAAAGCTCCACCTCAGGAAGTATTAGACTCATGCAATCTAATCTACAAAAAGTTTTCAACTCACACCAGTCGACTGACAATTGGCAAAAAGTCTACAAACAATAAATGCTGAAGAGGTTTTAGAGAACTGTGTACCCTCTAGCTGCTGGTGAGATGCAAAAGGGTTAAACGCTAATAATGAGAACAGAAAGGAGCTGCGTTGAAAAGGAAAAATTGAGGTACCATTCAATCCAGCAGGCGCACCAATGGGCCTCTCACCTGAGAAGACCAGAATGAAGAAGACCCGGGCTGCAAAAGCTGCACTGCAGCCTTATTCACAATAGACAAGACAGTGAAGCAACCAAAATGTCCATCAACAGATGAAAGGATAAAGAAGAAGTGGTCCATGTACACAATGAATACTAGCCATGGAAAACAATGAAACACTGCTCTTTGAGGCACCATAGATGATCTTGGAGATAATCACAGAACATGAGGTAAGTCGGAAAGCAAAAGTCCTATATCCTATGATATCACTTATAGGCGTTATCTAATAACTGACACAAATGAACATATTTCCACAGAGAAAGTGAATCACAGACTTATTAAAAAAAACTATGCTTATCTAAAAGGAAAGGTGGGGGGAATGGATACATGAAGATTAGCGTTACCATATGTATACAAATACATATTATATACATATATCAAAAAGACCGACCATATAGCAAGGAAGGTTTACGGAACACTCTGTAATAATTTACAGGGGAAGAGGATCTCTACATAAATAGGTATATAGAATATGTAGATGAACCAGAGTGTGTACACCTTGGACAAGCAACATTCTAACCATTACCCCAATTGAAAAAATTAAAACAACGAACTAGGAGTAATGAGACATAAACGTATGGGGCGTTTTCCTGGCACATTCCATTCAAATTTACAACCTAGGCAAACGACTTCCAGAACGGCTGTGCTGCCCTAGTACCCAGATTTGGGAATGGAGAAATGCTGCATCCTTGTGGCCGTTTCCCACCACAGCAGCTTTAAACCCACTGCAAAAGGTCACTAAATATTCTCCAATTGCAGGTCTGTAAATGACACCTGCCCTCCAAAAAATACTGAGGTCGAAAATCGACCAAAAAATTCTAGAGTGCAACCTTCCAAAAAGAAAATTTGAAGAGGTATATTATACTCACACTTTTGTTCTTTTTTCTTTTAACAGAAAAGAAAAAGGCGTGGAAACATGGTGAATTGTAGGAATTTTTACAGACATGTAAACCCAAATTACAAAAACCTATCAGCTCACACCAGTCAGAATGGTCATCAACAAAAATGCTGCAAACAAGAAATGCTGACGTGATTGTGGAGAAATGCGTACCCTCGATTCTAAGGGGGACGTGGTAAGAGGCACTAATGAAAGCACAATTGAGGTGCCTTGAAAAGGTAAACGTTGAGCTACCATACCAGTCAATCAATCATAACCATTGCTGGGTCTATCACCTGAGAAAATGAAAATCAAAAATCACAGGCTAGCAATCCTGCACTCCAGCAATATTTACCATAGGCAACACTTGGAAGCAACGAAAATGTCCATCAACAGAGGAATGCACCAAGAAGAATTTATTCATGTACACAATGTAATATAAGCAATTGAAAACAATGAAGCACTGCTCTTTGAGGCACCATAGATGAGCCTGGAGATAATTACAAAACATGAGGTCGATCGGAAAGCAAAAGACCTATACCCTCTGATATCACTTATGGTGTTATCTAATAACTGACAGAAATGAACATATTTCCAAAGAGAAAGACACTCACGTGCTTAGAAATCAAACTCTGCTCCTGTATAAGGAAAGGTGGGGGCAATGGACAAATGAAGATTAGTGTTAATATACATATATAAATACATATTATATACATTTATCAAAAAGCCAGACCATATGTTAATGGGGGGTCTATGGAACACTCTGTAATATTTTACATGGGAAGAGGATCTGTACATGAATAGACGTATATAATGTATAAATGAACCAGACTGTGTACACTTAGGACAAGCAATATTCTAATCTTAACCCCGATTTTGAAAATTTAAAAAACCAAGAAGAAGTAATGAGACATAAACATATGGGGCTATCTCCTGGCACATTCCAATTCTAATTTACAACCTAGGAACATGACTTCCAGAAAGGCTCTTGCCCTCGTACCCAGATTTGGGAATGGAGAAATGCTACCCCACTGTAGCCGTTTCCCACAACAGAAGCTTTAAACCCATTGCTTAAGGTCACTAAGTATTCAGATAACCGCAGGCTTGTAAATGACACCTACCCTCCAAAACAATCCTGGGGTTGAAAATTGACCAAAAAATTCAAATGAGGGCAACGTTCCAAGAAGACACTTTCAAGAGGTATATTGTACTCACACTTTTTTCTTTTTTTTTAAACAGAAAAAAAAGGTGTGGAAAACTGATGAATTTTAGAAATTTTAATGACATGAATACCCATATTACCAAAACCTATCAGCTCACAGCAGTCAGAATGGCCATTAGGAAAAATGTTGCAAAAAATAAATGCTGAAGGGAGTGTGGAGAAATGCGTACCCTCGGTTGTAAGGGGGGGCATGTAAAGAGCCACTAATGAAAACACAATGTAGGTGCTTTGAAAAGGGAAACATTGAGCTACCAGTCAATCAGTCACAACCACTGCTGGGCCTATCACCTGAGAAAATGAAAATCAAAAAGTCACAGGCTGGCAATCCCGCACTCCAGCACTATTTACCATAGCCAACACTTGGAAGCAACAAAAATGTCCATCAACTGAGGAATGCACCAAGACGAAGTGTTCCATGTACACAATGGAATATTACTCCAATAATAAATATAAATTAAATCTAAAAAACAAAGCAAAAGTAAGGAGACATCAGCATTTGTGGGTTTATCCGGGCACATTGCACTCTAATTTATAACCGAGGGCCACCAGTGGCCGGAAGGTGTGTTTCCCTAGTTACCAGAGTGGGGAACATAGAAAGGCTGCCGCCTTCTGGCCGTTACCTGCAAAAGCAGCTTTAAAGCCTGTGCTAATGGTCACTTCATATGAACAAGTACTGCAGGGCTGTAAATGAAACCTGCCCTCAAAATGTCTTGAGGGAGGTAATGGCCAAAAAATTTCAAAATGTGACACATACTTTAAGTAAACACTTTGAAGAACTAAGCTGTAATCACAGTTTGATAACTAAAAAGGACATGCTTTAAAGCTCAATTTCAACAGATTAGGGGACACATGCAAGTTCAACAACAAAGAGGTCTCAGCTCGTACCTGTCAGAATAACCATCAGCAATAAAACTACAAACAATATATACTGAAGGTGTTTTGGAGAAACGCATACCCTCAACTTTAAGTTGGACGTAACCTGGAAAGAGCCACTAATGAGAACTGAATGGTGGTGCCTTTAAAACGTACACACTGAGCTACCATATGATACAGCAAGCCCACTCCTTGGCCTATAACATAGGAAGATAGATCTGCAAAGACAC
This sequence comes from Balaenoptera ricei, assembly GCF_028023285.1. Lineage (NCBI taxonomy): Eukaryota > Metazoa > Chordata > Mammalia > Artiodactyla > Balaenopteridae > Balaenoptera > Balaenoptera ricei. The sequence continues at coordinate 72,935,028 of NC_082650.1, forward strand.
AGGCAAGCAAATGTGCATTGCAGCAGTATTACAATAGCCAAGACATGCATGCAACCAAAAAATCCATCAAGAGTTGCGTGGCCAAAGAACAACTGGTTCATGTACAGATGGAATATTAGCCAGGGAAAAAAATGAAACAAGGCCATTTGCAGCACCATGTATGATTCTTGAGGTAATCAGGCAAATTGTACTAAGTCAGAAAACAAAAGACACATATCCTATAATATCACTTATAGGTCTTAGCTAAAAATTGATACCAATGAAGATATTTCCACAGAGAAATGCAATCACAGATTCATTAAAGAAACTTATGTTTCATCAAATGGAAAGGTGTGAGGATTGGATACATTAGGATATTGGGGTTAACATAGATATAGAAACACATGTGATATATGTAATCACCAAAGACCTACGTAATACCAAGAGAAGATTACTCAACATTGTGTCATAACCTACATGGGAAAATGATCCAAAGAAGAATAGATATATGTATATGTTTAAAAGAACCACATCTTGCACACCTAGAAGAAACAAAACATTTTAATCAAATTTGCTCTGATAAAAAATAAAAATTAAATTAAAAAAGGAACTAGAAGTAATGAGACATAAACTTAAGGGGCTTTTTGCTGGCACATTGCATTCTACTTTACAACCAGAACATGACTTCCATTAAGGCTCTGGCATCACTAATAAAGCAGCTTTATAAGCAATGTTGAAGATAGCTTAAAAGAAGTCTCACTAATTATTGATAGTAGCAAGAAAACAAAGTAAAGTAAAAATCTCACTGCAAAAAGTATACATAGAGTGAGGATAGTAGATCAAACACTTATTACACTTCTGTAAAGAATAAAAGACAACAATAGTATGTTTTTTTTTAAAAAAAGAAAGGGCCCAAATAAATCTGAAATGAAAGAGATGATGTTACAACAGACACCACAGAAATACAAAGTATCCTAAGATACACACAGGGTAACTCAGGGCTCAGACTGGAAAGAGCCCACTCTCCAGTCCCCTTTACATGACTTACAGGAGCCTCAGGAACTGAGGAGGGGGTCCCTGAGGAGAGGCTCAAGATAGAATATGGTAGGCATTAACATGGCTCCATTCATCTTAAACATGCCTGAACTACATTCACACGAGATGATTTTGTCCTGTATGTACATCGGCACCTCTAGTTGGAACTGCAGATCTTTGGCTTCATCACCTCTACTGAGAGCATTAGCTTCACCTGCTGTGGACCATCTCCTATAGGATTTCTAGAACCACAAAACATCGAAGCTTCATAGGACCCAGAGTCTGTGCGACTCCACGCAGAGTCTCAGAGTCTCAACTCCACTCAGATACTCCACTCTTGGAGGGCACACACAAAGTAATGTGCACATCAGGGCCCAGGGGAAAGAGCAGTGACCCCGTAGGAGAATGACCAGAACTACCTGATAGTTTTAGAGGGTCTCCTGAAGAGGCAGGTGGTGGCTGTGGCTGTGGCTCACCATGAGGACAATGACACTGGCAGCAGAAGTTCTGGGAAATACTCCTTGGTGTGAGCCCTCCCAGAGTCCGCCATTAGCCCCACCAAGAGCAAGGTAGGCTCCAGTGCTGGGTTGCCTCAGGCCAAACAACCAACAGGGAGGGAACCCAGCCCCATGGATCAGCAGACAAGCGGATTAAACTTTTTATTAAAGTTTTATTTAATCTGCAGACAAGCAGATTAAAGCTCTGCCCACAGAAGCAACACCCAGCTCTACCCACCACCAGTCCCTCCCATCAGGAAGCTTGCACAAGCCTCTAAGATAGACTCATCCACTGGAGAGCAGACAGCAGAAGGAAGAAGAACTACAATTCTGAAGCCTGTGGAAGGAAAACCACATTCACAGAAAGATAGACAAAATGAAAAGGCAGAGGACTTTATACCAGATCAAGGAACAAGATAAAACCCCAGAAAAAAAACGAAATGAGGTGGAGATAGGGAACCTTCCAGAAAAAGAATCAGAATAAAGATAGTGAAGATGATCCAAGACCTTGGCAAAAGAATGGAGGCAAAAACAAAAAGAATAAAATATCTAGGAATAAACCTACCTAAGGAGACAAAAGACCTGTATGCAGAAAATTATAGGACACTGATGAAAGAAATTAAAGATGATACAAATAGATGGAGAGAGATACCATGTTCTTGGATTGGAAGAATCAACATTGTGAGAATGACTCTACTACCCAAAGCAATCTACAGATTGAATGCAATCCCTATCAAATTACCACTGGCATTTTTCACAGAACTAGAACAAAAAAATTCACAATTTGTATGGAGACACAAAAGACCCCGAATAGCCAAAGCAATCTTGAGAATGAAAAATGGAGCTGGAGGAAACAGGCTCCCTGACTTCAGACTATATTACAAAGCTAGAGTAATCAAGACAGTTTGGTACTGGCACAAAAACAGAAATATAGATCAATGGAACAGGATAGAAAGCCCAGAGATAAACCCACGCACATATGGTCACCTTATCTTTGATAAAGGAGGCAAGCATATACAGTGGAGAAAAGACAGCCTCTTCAATAAGTGGTGCTGGGAAAATTGGACAGGTACATGTAAAAGTATGAAATTAGAACACTCCCTGACACCATACACAAAAATAAACTCAAAATGGATTAAAGACCTAAGTGTAAAGCCAGACACTATCAAACTCTTAGAGGAAAAGATAGGCAGAACACTCTATGACATACATCACAGCAAGATCCTTTTTGACCCAGCTCCTAGAGAAATGGAAATAAACACACAAATAAACAAATGGGACCTAATGAAACTTAAAAGCTTTTGCACAGCAAAGGAAACCATAAACAAGACCAAAAGACAACCCTCAGAATGGGAGAAAATATTTGCAAATGAAGCAAATGACAAAGGATTAATCTCCAAGATTTACAAGCAGCTCATGCAGCTCAATAACAAAAAAACAAACAACCCAATCCAAAAATGGGCAGAAGACCTAAATAGACATTTCTCCAAAGAAGATATACAGATGGCCAACAGACACATGAAAGAATGCTCAACATCATTAATCATTAGAGAAATGCAAATCAAAACTACAATGAGGTATCATCTCACACCGGTCAGAATGGCCATCATCAAAAAATCTAGAAACAATAAATGCTGGAGAGGGTGTGGAGAAAAGGGAACACTCTTGCACTGTTGGTGGGAATGTAAATTGATACAGCCACTATGGAGAACAGTATGGAGGTTCCTTAAAAAACTACAAATAGAACTACCATACGACCCAGCAATCCCACTACTGGGCATATACCCTGAGAAAACCATAATTCAAAAAGAGTCATGTACCAAAATGTTCATTGCAGCTCTATTTACAATAGCCAGGACATGGAAGCAACCTAAGTGTCCATAATCGGATGAATGGATAAAGAAGATGTGGCACATATATACAATGGAATATTACTCAGTCATAAAAAAAAATGAAATGGAGGTATTTGTAATGAAGTGGATGGAGTTAGAGTCTGTCATACAGAGTGAACTAAGTCAGAAAGAGAAAAACAAATACAGTATGTTAACACATATATATGGAATCTAAGGGAAAAAAAAGGTCATGAAGAACCTAGTGGCAAGATGGGAATAAAGACACAGACCTACTAAAGAATGGACTTGAGGATATGGGGAGGGGGAGGGGTGAGATGTGACAGGGTGACAGAGTGTCATGGACATATATACACTACCAAATGTAAAATAGATGGCTAGTGGGAAGCAGCCGCATAGCACAGGGAGATCAGCTCGGTGCTTTGTGACCGCCTGGGGGGGTGGGATTGGGAGGGTGGGAGGGAGGGAGATGCGGGAGGGAGGAGATATGGGAACGTGTGTATATGTGTAGCTGATTCACTTTGTTATAAAGCAGAAACTAACACACCATTGTGAAGCAATTATACTTCAATAAAGATGTTTTTTAAAAAAACGTAAAAAAAAATTAAAAAAAAAAAAAGAATGGAGGCAAAGATCGAGAAGATGCAAGAAATGCTTAACAAAGACCTAGAAGAATTAAGGAACAAACACCTAGAAGAATTAAAGAACAAACAAACAGAGGTGAATAATATAATAACTGAAATGAAAAATACACTAGAAGGAATCAGTAGCAGAATAACTGTGGCAGAAGAACGGATAAGTGACCTGGAAGACAGAAAGGTGGAAATCACTGCCATGGAACACAATAAAGAAAAAGAATGAAAATAAATGAAGACACCCTAAGAGTCCTCTGGGACAACATTAAATGCAACAACATTCACATTATAGGGGTCCCAGAAGGAGAAGAGAGAGAGAAAGGATGCAAGAATACATTTGAAGAGATTATAGTCAAAAACTTCCCTAGCATGGGAAAAGAAATAGCCACCCAAGTCCAGGAAGCGCAGAGAGTCCCAGGCAGGATAAATCAAAGGAGAAAAATGCCAAGACACATAGTAACCAAACTGACAAAAATTAAAGACAAAGAAAAATTATTGAAAGCAACAAGGGGAAAATGACAAATAACATAAAAGGGAACTCCCATAACAGCTGATTTCTCAGCAGAAAATCTACAAGCCAGAAGGGAGTGGCGTGATAAATTTAAAGTGATGAAAGGGAAGAACCAACAACCAAGAGTACTCCAGCCAGCAAGGATCTCTTTCAGATTTCACAGAGAAATCAAAAGTCCTACAGACAAGCAAAAGCTAAGAGAATTCAGCACCATGAAACCAGCTCTACACCAAATGCTAAAGGAACTTCTCTAAGTGGGAAACACAAGAGAAGAAAAGGACCCAACAAGACAAACCCGTAACAATTAAGAAAATAGTAATATACATATCAATAATTACCTTAAACATGAATGGACTAAATGTTCCAACCAAAAGACACAGCCTCTCTGAATGGATACAAAAACAAGACCTATATATATGCTGTCTACAAGAGACCCATTTCAGACCTAGGGACACATACAGACTGAAAGTGAGGCGATGGAAAAATATATTCTATGCAAATGAAAATCAAAAGAAAGCTGGAGTAGCAATACTCATATCAGATAAAATAGACTTTAAAATAAAGAATGTTACAAAAGACAAGGAAAGACACTACATAACAGTCAAGGGATCAATCCAAGAAGAAGATATAACAATTATAAATATATATGTACCCAACATAGGAGCACCTCAATATATAAGGCAACTGCTAACAGCTATAAAAGAGGAAATCGACAGTAACACAATAATAGCGGGGGACTTTAACAGCTCACTTACACCAGTGGAGATCATCCAGAAAGAAAATTAATAAGGAAACACAAGCTTTAAATGACACAATAGACCAGATAGAGTTAACTGATATTTATAGGACATCCCATCCAAAAACAGCAGATTACACGTTCTTCTCAACTGCACACGGAACATTCTCCAGGATAGATCATATCTCGGGTCACAAAAAAGCCTCAGTAAATTAAAGAAAACTGAAATCATATCAAGCAGCTGTTCCGACCACAATGCTATGAGATTAGAAATCAATTACAGGGAAAAATCCGTAAAAAACAAAAAACATGGAGGCTAAACAATACGTTACTAAATAACCAAGAGATCACTGAAGAAATAAAAGAGGAAATCAAAAACTACCTAGAGACAAATGACAACAAAAACACGATGATCCAAAACCTATGGGATGCAGCAAAAGCAGTTCTAAGAGGGAAGTTTATAGCAATGCAAGCCTACCTCAAGAAACAAGAAAAATCTCAAATAAACAATCTAACCTTACACCTAGAGGAACTAGAGAAAGAAGAACAAAACCCAAAGTTAGTAGAAGGAAAGGAATCATAAAGATCAGAGCAGAAATAAATGGAATAGAAACAAAGAAAATGAAAGCAAAGATCAATAAAACTAAAAGCTGGTTCTTTGAGAAGATAACCAAAAATGATAAGCCTTTAGCCAGACCCAAGAAAAAGAGGGAGAGGACTCAAATCAACAAAATTAGAAGTGAAAAAGGAGCAGTTACAACAGACACCACAGGAATACAAAGCATCCTAAGAGACTACTACAAGCAACTCTATGCCAATAAAATGGACAATCTGGAAGAAATGGACAAATTCTTAGAAAGGGATAAGTTTCCAAGACTGAATCAGGAAGAAATAGAGAATATGAACAAACCTATCACAAGCAATGAAATTGAAACTGTGCTTAAAAATCTTCCAACAAACAAAAGTCCAGAACCAGATGGCATCACAGGTGAATTCTATCAAATATTTAGAGAAGAGCTAGCACCCAACCTTCTCAAATTCTTCAAAACAATTGCAGGGGAAGGAACACTCCCAAACTCATTCTATGAGACCACCATCACCCTGATACCAAAACCAGACAAAGATACTACAAGGAAAGTAAATTATAGACCAATATCACTGATGAATATAGATGTAAAAATCCTCAACAAAATACTAGCAAACAGAATCGAACAACACGTTAAAAGGATCATACACCATGATCAAGTGGGGTTTATCCCAGGGATGCAAGGATTCTTCAATATACACAAATCAATGTGATACACCATATTAACAAATTGTAGAATAAAACCATATGATCATCTCAATAGATGCAGGAAAAGATTTTGAGAAAATTCAACATCCATTTATGATAAAAACTCTGCAGAGTGTGGGCATAGAGGGAAACTACCTGAACCTTATAAAGGCCATATATGACAAACCCACAGCAAACATCATTCTCAACAGTGAAAAACTGAAAACGTTTCCTCTAAGATCAGGAACAAGACGAGGATGTCCACTGTCACCACTACTATTCAACATAGTTTTGGAAGTCCTAGCCATGGCAATCAGAGAAGAAAAAGAAATAAAAGGAATACAAAAAGGAAAAGAAGAAGTAAAATTGTCACTGTTGGCAGATGACATCATATCATAGATAGAGAATCCTAAAGATGCCACCAGAAAACCACTGGAGCTAATCAATGAATTTGGTAAAGTTGCAGGATACAAAATTAATGCACAGAAATTGCTGGCATTCCTATACACTAACAATGAAAGAACAGAAAGAGAAATTAAGGAAACAATTCCATTACCACTGCAACAAAAAGAATAAACTACCTAGGAATAAACCTACCTAAGGAAGTAAAAGACCTGTACTCAGAAAACTATAAGACACTGATGAAAGAAATCAAAGATGATATAAACAGATGGAGACATATACCATGTTCTTGGATTAGAAGAATCAATACTGTGAAAATGACTATACTACCCAAAGCAATCTACAGATTCAATGCAATCCCTATCAAAATACCTTTGGCATTTTCTACAGAACTAGAAAAAAAAATCTTAAAATTTGTAGGGAGACACAAAAGACCCCGGATAGCCAAAGCAGCCTTGAGGGGAAAAAAAAAAAAGAGCTGGAGGAATCAGACTTCCAGACTTCAGACTATATTACAAAGCTACAGTAATCAAGATGATATGGTACTGACACAAAAACAGAAATATAGATCAATAGAACAGGATAGAAAGCACAGAGATAAACCCACGTACCTATGGTTAACTAATCTATGACAAAGGAGGCAAGGGTATACAATGGAGAAAAGACAGTGTCTTCAGTAGGTGGTGCTGGGAAAACTGGACAGCTACATGTAAAAGAATGAAATTAGAACACTCCCTAACACCATACACAAAAATAAACTCAAAATGGATTAGAGACTTAAATGTAAGACCAGCCACTATAAAACTCTTAGAGGAAAACATAAGCAGAACAGTCTATGACATAAATCACAGCAAGATCCTTTTTGACCCACCTCCTAGGGAAATGGAAATATAAACAAAAATAAAAAAAATGGGACCTAATGAAACTTAAAAGCTTTTGCACAGCAAAGGAAAACATAAGCAAGATGAAAAGACAACCATCAGCATGGGAGAAAATATTTTCAAATGAAGCAAATGGCAAAGGATTAATCTCCAAAAAGCAGCTCATGTAGCTCAGTATCACAAAACCAAACAACCCAATCCAAAAATGGGCAGAAGACCTAAATAGACATTTCTCCAAAGAAGATATACAGTTTGCCAGCAAACACATGAAAGGATGCTGAACATCACTAATCATTAGAGAAATGCAAATCAAAACTACAGTGAGATATCACCTCACACCAGTCAGAATGGCCATCATCAAAAAATCTACAAACAATAAATGCTGGAGAGGCATTTATTGGAAAAAAGGGAACCCTCTTGCACTGTTGGTGGGAATGTAAATTGATATAGCTACTAGGGAGAACGGTATGGGGGTTCCTTAAAAACTAAAAATAGAACAACCATACAACCCAGCAATCCCACTACTGGACAATTACCCTGAGAAAACCATAATTCAAAAAGAGTCATGTACCACAATGTTCATTGTAGCTCTATTTACAATAGCCAGGACATGGAAGCAACCGAAGTGTCCATCAACAGATAACTGGATAAAGAAGATGTGGCACATATATACAATGGAACATTATTCAGCCATAAAAAGAAACGAAATTGAGTTATTTGTAGTGAGGTGGATGGATCTAGAGTCTGTCCTACAGAGTGAAGTAAGTCAGAAAGAGAAAAACAAATACCGTATGCTAACACATATATATGGAATGTAAAAGAAAAAAGTTTATGAAGAACCTAGGGGCAGGAAAGGATTAAGGACACAGACGTAGAGAAAGGACTTGAGGACACGGGGAGGGGGAAGGGTAAGCTGGGACAAAGTGAGAGAGTGGTATGGACATATATACACTACCAAATGTAAAATTGATAGCTACTGGGAAGCAGCCACATAGCACAGGGAGATCAGCTCGGTGCTTTGTGACCACCTAAAGGGGTGGGATAAGGGAGTAAGAGGGAAGTGCAAGAGGGAGGGGATATGGTGTTATATGTATACATATAGCTGATTCACTTTTTCATACAGCAGAAACTAACACACAATTGTAAAACAATTATACTCCAATAAAGATGTAAAAGAAAAAAAAAAAAGAAAGCCCAGAGACAAACCTACACACCTATGGTCCACTAATCTATGACAAAGGAGGCAAGGATATACAATGGAGAAAAGACAGTCTCTTCAATAAGTGGTGCTGGGAAAAATGGACAGCTACATGTAAAAGAATGAAATTAGAACACTCCCTAACACCATACACAAAAAATAAACTCAAAATGGATTAGAGACCGAAATGTTAGACTGGACACTATAAAACTCTTAGAGGAAAACATAGGAAGAATACTCTTTGACATAAATCACAGCAAGATCTTTTTTGATCCACCTCCTAGAGTAATGGAATAAAAAACAAAAATAAACAAATGGGAGCAAATGAAACATAAAAGCTTTTGGAAAGCAAAGGAAACTACAAAGACGACGAAAAGACAACCCTCAGAATGGGAGAAAATATTTGCAAACGAATCAATGGACAAAGGATTAATCTCCAATATATATAAACAGCTCATGCAGCTCAACAGTAAAAAACAAACAACCGAATCCAAAAATGGGCAGATGACGTAAATAGACATTTGTCCCAAGAAGACATACAGATGGCCAAGAAGCACATGAAAAGCTGCTCAACATCACTAATTATTAGAGAAATATAAACCAAAACTACAATGAGGTATCACCTCACACAAGTTAGAATGGGCATCATCAGAAAATCTACAGACAACAAATGCTGGAGAGGGTGTGGAGAAAAGGGAACCCTCTTACACTATTTGTGGGAATGTAAATTGATACAGTCACTATGGAGAACAGTATGGAGGTTCCTTAAAAAACTAAAAATAGAATTACCATATGACCCAGCAATCCAACTACTGGGTATATACCCAGAGAAAACCATAATTCAAAAAGACACATTCACCACAATGTTCATTGCAGCACTATTTACAATAGCCAGGTCATGGAAGCAACCTAAATGCCCATAGATAGACAAATGGAAAATATGTGGTACATATATTAAATGGAATATTACTCAGCCATAAAAAGGAATGAAATTGGGTCATTTGTAGAGACGTGGATAGATCTAGAGACTGTCATACAGAGTGAAGTAAGTCAGAAAAAGAAAAACATATATCGTATATTAACGCATACATGTGGAACCTAGAAAAATGGTACAGATGAACCGGTTTGCAAGACAGAAATAGAGACACAGATGTAGAGAACAAATGTATGGTCACCAAGGGGGGAAAGTGGCAGGGTGGTGGTGGTGGGATGAATTGCGAGCCTGGGATTGACATATATACACTTATATGTATAAAATAGATAACCAATAAGAACCTGCTGTATAAAAAAATGAATAAAATAAAATTTAAAAATTTAAAAATATTTAAAAACATAAAACAGAAAAAAAAGTTCTGTCCTTCCCATAGACGTATTTATATGAATGAATTATTTCCATGCTTATATCTATAAATACAAAAAGAGGAATAAAACCTACCTTGAACCAAAAAAGAAAAAAAAAAAAAAACAGAACCCAGTGGTCATACAGAGGAAAACCCTATCAGGGCACTTGCTCCAGTGGTAAACAATTCTGAAGTTGGTCAGAGGTGGGGAATCGTCTCCCATGCAGCCAGCAGCGCCCCCGCAAGGAGCGTCCTCATTGCAAAGCTGGGGGACTGTGAGGAGGCGTCTCTGAGTAAACGTGAGCTGAGCCCCAGGCCAGCTGCTGCTGAACTTTTCCCACCCTTCCCAGGTAAAACACCTGAATGTGTGCAAAAACTTTAAAGCCTAGAGGAAGGGGCTTGGAGTCACACCAGCGACAGCACGCAGGCCGACTTGGTGCCTGCAGGCCAGCCAGGACGGTCCTGGCCCCGGGCGCTCTTCTGGAACCTTTCCATTTCCCTGCCTGAGGTACCCCTCCTGTCCCGGCCCCCACTGCTTTTTTCCTTCCTCACCTCTTCCCGGGGAGAAATTCCAGCAGCAGGTATGGGTGACACATCCTCTTCTTTAGCAGGTGGCAGCCCGGCAACTCCTGCAGAAAGTCCAGCAGAGCCCCACTCACATGGGGCCACTCATAGAGCCTTGGGCCCTACTCCCTCCCACCAGCACAACCCCGAGACTGCTGACGGGGCAGAGACTATGGCGTCAGGCACAGCTGCAGAGGCTTTTGCTGCCTGGAGGGGTGTTTATATTGACCTCAACCCAGGCACACCTGGGAAGGGCTGGCCGGCAGGGTCAGGCTGCCCAGGTCAGCCAATCCTCGCCCCTCAGGGGTTCAGAGTTGCAGATAATGGGCCTTGCTGCACCGGCCAGATCCAAGGAACAGGTGTAGGGTCCCGAGAGTCAGGATAGACAAGGGGCGGCAGCCCTGGCTTGTTTTCTAATCATTTTATCTGGTCCATGAGTGGAAGACAACTTCAAGAAGACCCTCTCCTAATGAGAGGAACCCAGGAGTCAGGGAGAGGAGGGTTGGTGGGTGGAGACAGAGGCCTGGTGCCCCGGCTGCAGTGGAAGCCCCTGGAAGACCAGGCGGAGGGAGGCTGCACAGAGTGAAGCCTAGGGTCACAGACCTGTCGGAGCTGCTGTTTGTTAGTTCAAGCCCTGCTCTGAGGTGCTCTGTGTCAGCTCTGAGCGACAGGTGTGCTGGGGGTGCTCTGCAATGAGGGCTATGTGCACGGTTCCTGTGTGCCCAGCTCTGCCGGGGTACCTGTCCAGGGGAGCTCCATATCCAGGGAGAGGCCTGCCCACAAGAGCCCCGTGAGCTGCTGGGTACCTGCCCAGGTGAGCTCCATATCCTGGTAGGGGTCTGCCCACGAGAGCCCCGTGAGCTGCTGGGTACCTGCCCAGGTGAGCTCCATATCCTGGGAGGGGCCTGACAATGAGAGCCCCGTGGGCTGCTGGGTACCTGCACAGGTGAGCTCCATATCCTGGGAGGGGCCTAACCACGAGAGCCCCGTGGGCTGCTGGCTACCTGCACAGGTGAGCTCCATATCCTGGGAGGGGCCTGACCATGAGAGCCCCGTGGGCTGCTGGGGACCCGGTAAAGGACGCCAGGACAGTCAGTGAAGCCACAGAGGATATACATCTAGTAGTTCCTAATTCCTACACCCTGCTGGTCATTCTACCATCCACCAGGACATGGTATTCTGTATTAGACTTCAATGATGCCTTCTTCTGTATTCCATTAGTCCCAGAGTCACAAGAAATTTTGGCTGTGAGTGGCACGACTCAACATACAACAAAAACAATACTGCTTGGCTGTCCTGCCCCAGGGGTTCAAAATTTCCCACACCATCTTTGGGGAAACGTTAGCTAAAACCCTAAAAGATCTACCTCTGGAGAAGTGAACCCTCCTTCAATATGCAGACGACATTCTGGGCTTCCCTGGTGGCGCAGTGGTTGAGAATCTGCCTACCAATGCAGGGGACACAGGTTCGAGCCCTGGTCTGAGAAGATCCCATATGCCGCGGAGCAACTAGGCCCGTGAGCCACAATTACTGAGCCTGCGCGTCTGGAGCCTGTGCTCCACAATAAGAGAGGCTGCGATAGTGAGAGGCCCGCGCACCGCGATGAAGAGTGGCCCCCGCTTGCCGCAACTAGAGAAAGCCCTCGCACAGAAACGAAGACCCAACACAGCCATAAATAATAAATAAATAAATTAAAAAAAAATGCAGACGACATTCTGATCGTCAGCCCTACTAAGGAGGCCTCTGGACTACCTAGCCAATAAAAGATAGAAGGTGTCCAAGAAAAAGGCTCAAATATCACAGACTAAGGTGACCTGCCTGGGCTTCATTCTCACAGAAGATTGGAGAAGCCCATCCCAGGAAAGGGAAGAAGCCATTTGCAGCCTCACCCTTCCTAAAACTAGAAGACAGCTTAGGGGTTCCTGGGGAGACCGGGGTTTGCTGCATCTGGATCCCTAACTACAGTCTAATACCTGGGCCTCTATATGAAACACTGAAAGGAAAAGATGATGATCCTTTTGAATAGAATCCAGAAGCGGCCTTTCAAGAAAGGAAAGAGCAGTCAATTTAGACCCTTGCCTTGGACCTCCCTAATTTAGCTAAACCGTTTGACCTTTATATTCCTGGTCGAAGGCGAATCGCCCTTGGAGTTTTAGTGCAAAAACTGGGACCACTTGAAATGGAACAACGCAAGAATGCCCTCCAGGCATTGGCCAGCCACCCCATCCGACCAGGATACTGGGGGTATCTAAAAACCTGGAAATGAGCAGCCCGCAAGGCCAGCTCCCTCCTAAGGGTAAAGGACGCCACTTGGTGATCCTAACCACCCACCATGCCCTGAAGTTGCAGGGATCGCTCCGTGGGCACAATGACCTCGAGTGAGGAGGCCCTCCAACTCCAACCTCCAGAGAGACAACCTGGGGCAACAGGCCCCCATGACGACTCATGTGACCATCACTTGACCTGGAGCTTCTCTCAGAAAACCACAAGAGTGTGCCCCAAAAGAACAGACTATTGCTTGCAGGACTTACTGCACCCAGAGCGGAGCTAATAAACTTGGCAGGGGAACCCTAAATAACGCTGCCACCATAGAAAAGCCTACAGACACCACGGTGACGGTGGCCAATGAGACCAGATGTACTCCTGGTTACTTCAAAAGGGCGGTGACTGAGTGGCCGTCATGGTCCTGGATCACCACCGGCCCTGGACTGTCTGGGAGTTGAGCAGCCAGGGCTCTGACACCTGGTGCTGTTTGTATGTTAATTCAGTGGCCTAACTGAAGAAAGCACAGACTACTGGTCAGAGCATCTAGGCTGGCAGAAACCGTCAGCCTAAGGGGGCCGAACCAATGTGGAGCAGGGTAAAACCGGCCCCCCCAGCATCCCTGCGCATCTCTTTCCTGGACCCTTAAAGGTCATTAGAATCTATAAAACTTCCAACGCTGGTGCTCAGGCAGACGAGCAGTGAGGGAGGAGGCCTGGGGACAATCAACCTCACCTGGAGGCTGCTGGGGAGAAGTCCTGCCCCTCCCCCCGGGTATGAGGACACCCAACTCAGCACGAAGCATTTACAGAAGAGGTGTCTGCACCCTCAGCGCCCCAAGAATGTGGAATGGGACAAGAGGCAGAGGAGGGGTTTGTCACTGGCAAAGCCCATTAAAAATTCCTGGGAGATAAAAATAGAATCTGGGCAATAAAATAAAGTCTAACCTTTTTTTCCTTTGTGCTTTTTCTAATTTCACTTGTTCCTAGGTTTCCACAGGCAGAGGTCCCACACCTGGCACTTCAGACCCGATTTCCTAGTGCAAAATGGCTGGGCCGACACCTCAGCTCTCGGGGTCCCGTGCAGACTCCGCCACATAGAGCCTGAGCTCCAGCCAACCCGGCCCTCGAGAGCTCCGCCCCGTCCCTCCCGCTGACGCTGACGGGATCCCTACACAGCAGCCCGGCCCACAGCCCGCGGGGGAGCGCACGCCCTCACCTCTCCATTCTCTGATCAAAATATAAAGTTTTCCTTTGCTTCTGAACCAAACTCAGTCTCAATCTGTTGGCTCCAATGACACTGGGCAGGGGGACCTTTGTTGGGGCCGACTCTGCAGGATCAGCAACAGAATTTGAGAACATTGTAACTTCAATGAACAGATGTGTGAGCCAAATATTGTAACATCAATGAACAGATGTGTGAGCCAAATATTGTAACTTCAATGAACAGATGTGTGAGCCAAATATTGTAACTTCAATGAACAGATGTGTGAGCCAAACTGTAATTAACATAGAGCAGTGTATAAGGCTCGTGTAAAATAAGGTATTTCTAACACTTCCATTTGATATTTCCATCACTTTATTATAAGCAAGTTCAGTGGAGGGGTTTGTCATATTTGTCAGGTCAACAGTAGAGAAATGCAGTGATTTCTTTCCAAGGATGTGGATCTACTAATCTTGGCTGAAGTTTCAATCTTGTTTTGAATGATTTTGCATTGAAAATGATACCTCTCTTTCAGCTCCTAGATTTCTGAGAAGTATAAAATCTTGTATTTTTTTATTACCAAAGGGGAAAGGTGGGAGGAGGGATAAATTAACAGTTTCTGATTAACATATACACACTGCTATGTATAAAATATACAATCAAAAAGGAACTGCTGTATAGCACAGGGAACTATACTCAATATTTTATAATAACCCCTAAGGGGAAATAATCTGAAAAACAATAGATATCTATATCGACATCATCTATCAAATACAGATAAAATGGAACCTAAAGGAGGCCGATGGTGAGCGTTTCTGACCATGAAGACTTCAATCCTCTAAAGTTCGGACTCTGCCTACAGCCCAGTCCCTTAATGAACATACATGTACCAGTAGCTTAAAAATTCCCCAGATTGGGGTTCGGGGAGAGACTGATTTGAAAAAATCCCTGGTGTTCTCCTAACATACATGGGACCTTTCCTACAGCTAAAACATGCCTGTGACACCCAGAAGATGGTACACGGTTGGATCAGGAAGATTTTGGAAAAGGCACCTCATCTCCTAATCACCTGGTTGTCGGGTTCACCCCTCCAGCCTCTTTCCTAACATTCTCCAAACTTGAGGATGTCAGCACCTTCAACATACTGTTGCACAGAGTTTGGAATTTGTCCAGAGGATGAAGGGGAAGGAGGAGAAACAATGAGAGACAAGCCCTAGATGTTCAGACAGGCACAGGTCACTCTAATTTCCCATCAAGAAGAAGAATTAACCACAGGCTCAGCCTGCCCCACGGAACCAGTATAGGGCCTAAAGAAATCCTGCGGTTTTGCAGCCAGCTCCCAAAAAAGCGAGTTGAATAATGGAGCTCAGGGGCACTGCAATTCACAAACCTGCAGACTCAGAAATGATAACTCTCGTCCACAAATATATTGAGGGAAGGCAACGAAGAGGATTTGAAAGCAAGGCAGAATTGCAGGAAACAGATTTCAGGAGGTAGATTCGAATCGCCTTTAAAGCACAGGAAAAGCGGCAAAACCTCGACAATGATGCCCTTGGCCAAAAAGGGCGTATGCGTTTTTTCCTGAATATATTCAGGAAAAAACGCATACGCCCTTTTTGGCCAACCAAGCAACCTGGAAAGGCAAATCAGCGCTACAAAGAAGTCTCGCTTCCCATCGGTCAAAAGGGCCATGCTGAATAAAGTGTCAAAACCAGAAATGCAGGACAGGCCATGGAGAAATGGGAGCCTTGCTACGCTGATGGGCGGGATGTAAATTGCCAACAGCCACTCTGGAGAAGTGTACGGTGTGTCCTGAAACATCTAAATAACTCAGCTTAGAGAGCATAGGGCACTTCCACGCATGGGCGTATAAATTCGGAAAACTAAAACTCAGCAAGACACAGGCACCCCAAAGTTTTGGGCTACTCTGTTGACAAGAACCCCCACTTCGTTACACCTTAAATATCCCAGGAAAGAGAAGAATGGATAAAGAAGATGTGGTCCTTTTATACAATGGAATATCACTCAGCCATGAAATCAATGTCATAAGGCTAGTAGCAGCATGATGAGTGGATTTAGGTATGACGATTCTAAGTGAAATAAGTCACACAGAAAAAGACACTTATCATGAGATATCACTTATAGAGGGAATGTAAAAACCGCTACCCTTGAACTGAATTACAAAACAGAACAGAGTCACACGTTTAGAAAACACACTATGGCTGCTTAACGGGAAAGGTGAGGTGGGGTGATGCATAAAACAAGGGTTTCAAATTAGCTCAAATACCGTTCCATGAACCCAATATGTAATAGACAAGACCTACTCCTTGCTCAGTGAACTGGACTCAACACCCCCTATTCACCGCCCAAGAATATATCTGACTAGTAAGAATCTTAAAACCTATGTATTGATATCTCTCTGTAAGTGAGTCAAGTGGGTATAAAGCGGCATAAACACAGCAGTGAAAAGCAGCTAAACCCCATTATAAAAATCAGTTACTTTTAAAAACCCGTGAAACACAGACAGTGAAAGAGAGACAAATTCATACAAAATTCGTTCAGGGGCTGTGATGCCACCTGGATTGACCATATCTAGACCCACAGCTGATTGAGACATAAGGGTGGACACTCTTGGGGCTGAGAGGTTTGGTGAGGTTGGGTGAGCAAACGCAGACCCTTTAAATTAATACGGCGTGGTACCCATCCCATGGGTCCCAAATCTCCAGGTTCAAGGGCATCGTCCTACACTGAAAACATGCATGAGAAACCCCGAAGATGGTACACCGTGTGATCGGGAAAGGTTTCTAAAACGCACCTCATTTCTCAACTCCTTGTGCTCCGGTTCGCCATTCCAGCCGCTTTACTAGCAATCTCCCTCCTTGGAGAATCAGCACCTTTATCCTCCTGTTCCGTACAGGTTGCAATTTGTCCTGAGGATGCACGGGAAGAGGGGGAACCAATGAGAGACTAGCTCTAGGTGTTGGGACAGGCACAGGTCACTCTATTTTCCCATCAGGAAGAAGAATTAACCACAGGCTCAGCCTGCCGCCAGGAACCAGAATACGGCCTGAAGCAATCCTGCGCTTTTGCGGCCAGCTCCCAAGAAAGTGAGTTGAATAATGGAGTTCAGGGGCACTGCAATTCACAAACCTGCAGACTTAGAAATGATAGCTCTCGTCCACAAATATATTGAGGGAAGGCAACGAAGAGGATTTGAAAGCAAGGCAGAATTGCAGGAAACAGATTTCAGGAGGTAGATTCGAATCGCCTTTAAAGCACAGGAAAAGCGGCAAAACCTCGACAATGATGCCCTTGGCCAAAAAGGGCGTATGCGTTTTTTCCTGAATATATTCAGGAAAAAACGCATACGCCCTTTTTGGCCAACCAAGCAACCTGGAAAGGCAAATCAGCGCTACAAAGAAGTCTCGCTTCCCATCGGTCAAAAGGGCCATGCTGAATAAAGTGTCAAAACCAGAAATGCAGGACAGGCCATGGAGAAATGGGAGCCTTGCTACGCTGATGGGCGGGATGTAAATTGCCAACAGCCACTCTGGAGAAGTGTACGGTGTGTCCTGAAACATCTAAAAAACTCAGCTTAGAGAGCATAGGGCCCTTCCACTCATGGGCGTATAAATTGGGAAAACTAAAAATCAGCAAGACACAGGCACCCCAAAGTTTTGGGCTACTCTGCTGACAAGAACCTCCACTTCGTTACACCTTAAATATCCCAGGAAAGAGAAGAATGGATAAAGAAGATGTGGTCCTTATATACAATGGAATATCACTCAGCCATGAAATCAATGTCATAAGGCTAGTAGCAGCATGATGAGTGGACTTAGGTATGACGATTCTAAGTGAAATAAGTCACACAGAAAAAGACACTTATCATGAGATATCACTTATAGAGGGAATGTAAAAACCGCTACCCTTGAACTGAATTACAAAACAGAACAGAGTCACACGTTTAGAAAACACACTATGGCTGCTTAACGGGAAAGGTGAGGTGGGGTGATGCATAAAACAAGGGTTTCAAATTAGCTCAGATACCGTTCCATGAACCCAATATGTAATAGACAAGACCTACTCCTTGCTCAGTGAACTGGACTCAACACCCCCTATTCACCGCCCAAGAATATATCTGACTAGTAAGACTCTTAAAACCTATGTATTGATATCTCTCTGTAAGTGAGTCAAGTGGGTGTAAAGCGGCATAAACACAGCAGTGAAAAGCAGCTAAACCCCATTATAAAAATCAATTACTTTTCAAAACCCGTGAAACAAAGACAGTGAAAGAGAGAAAAATTCTTACAAAATTCGTTCAGGGGCTGTGATGCCACCTGGATTGACCATATCTAGACCCACAGCTGATTGAGACATAAGGGTGGACACTCTTGGGGCTGAGAGGTTTGGTGAGGTTGGGTGAGCAAACGCAGACCCTTTAAATTAATACGGCGTGGTACCCATCCCATGGGTCCCAAATCTCCAGGTTCAAGGGCATCGTCCTACACTGAAAACATGCATGAGAAACCCCGAAGATGGTACACCGTGTGATCGGGAAAGGTTTCTAAAACGCACCTCATTTCTCAACTCCTTGTGCTCCGGTTCGCCATTCCAGCCGCTTTACTAGCAATCTCCCTCCTTGGAGAATCAGCACCTTTATCCTCCTGTTCCGTACAGGTTGCAATTTGTCCTGAGGATGCACGGGAAGAGGGGGAACCAATGAGAGACTAGCTCTAGGTGTTGGGACAGGCACAGGTCACTCTATTTTCCCATCAGGAAGAAGAATTAACCACAGGCTCAGCCTGCCGCCAGGAACCAGAATACGGCCTGAAGCAATCCTGCGCTTTTGCGGCCAGCTCCCAAGAAAGCGAGTTGAATAATGGAGTTCAGGGGCACTGCAATTCACAAACCTGCAGACTTAGAAATGATAACTCTCGTCCACAAATATATTGAGGGAAGGCAACGAAGAGGATTTGAAAGCAAGGCGGAATTGCAGGAAACTGATTTCAGGAGGTAGATTCGAATCGCCTTTAAAGCACAGGAAAAGCGGCAAAACCTCGACAATGATGCCCTTGGCCAAAAAGGGCGTATGCGTTTTTTCCTGAATATATTCAGGAAAAAACGCATACGCCCTTTTTGGCCAACCAAGCAACCTGGAAAGGCAAATCAGCGCTACAAAGAAGTCTCGCTTCCCATCGGTCAAAAGGGCCATGCTGAATAAAGTGTCAAAACCAGAAATGCAGGACAGGCCATGGAGAAATGGGAGCCTTGCTACGCTGATGGGCGGGATGTAAATTGCCAACAGCCACTCTGGAGAAGTGTACGGTGTGTCCTGAAACATCTAAAAAACTCAGCTTAGAGAGCATAGGGCCCTTCCACTCATGGGCGTATAAATTGGGAAAACTAAAAATCAGCAAGACACAGGCACCCCAAAGTTTTGGGCTACTCTGCTGACAAGAACCTCCACTTCGTTACACCTTAAATATCCCAGGAAAGAGAAGAATGGATAAAGAAGATGTGGTCCTTATATACAATGGAATATCACTCAGCCATGAAATCAATGTCATAAGGCTAGTAGCAGCATGATGAGTGGACTTAGGTATGACGATTCTAAGTGAAATAAGTCACACAGAAAAAGACACTTATCATGAGATATCACTTATAGAGGGAATGTAAAAACCGCTACCCTTGAACTGAATTACAAAACAGAACAGAGTCACACGTTTAGAAAACACACTATGGCTGCTTAACGGGAAAGGTGAGGTGGGGTGATGCATAAAACAAGGGTTTCAAATTAGCTCAGATACCGTTCCATGAACCCAATATGTAATAGACAAGACCTACTCCTTGCTCAGTGAACTGGACTCAACACCCCCTATTCACCGCCCAAGAATATATCTGACTAGTAAGACTCTTAAAACCTATGTATTGATATCTCTCTGTAAGTGAGTCAAGTGGGTGTAAAGCGGCATAAACACAGCAGTGAAAAGCAGCTAAACCCCATTATAAAAATCAATTACTTTTCAAAACCCGTGAAACAAAGACAGTGAAAGAGAGAAAAATTCTTACAAAATTCGTTCAGGGGCTGTGATGCCACCTGGATTGACCATATCTAGACCCACAGCTGATTGAGACATAAGGGTGGACACTCTTGGGGCTGAGAGGTTTGGTGAGGTTGGGTGAGCAAACGCAGACCCTTTAAATTAATACGGCGTGGTACCCATCCCATGGGTCCCAAATCTCCAGGTTCAAGGGCATCGTCCTACACTGAAAACATGCATGAGAAACCCCGAAGATGGTACACCGTGTGATCGGGAAAGGTTTCTAAAACGCACCTCATTTCTCAACTCCTTGTGCTCCGGTTCGCCATTCCAGCCGCTTTACTAGCAATCTCCCTCCTTGGAGAATCAGCACCTTTATCCTCCTGTTCCGTACAGGTTGCAATTTGTCCTGAGGATGCACGGGAAGAGGGGGAACCAATGAGAGACTAGCTCTAGGTGTTGGGACAGGCACAGGTCACTCTATTTTCCCATCAGGAAGAAGAATTAACCACAGGCTCAGCCTGCCGCCAGGAACCAGAATACGGCCTGAAGCAATCCTGCGCTTTTGCGGCCAGCTCCCAAGAAAGCGAGTTGAATAATGGAGTTCAGGGGCACTGCAATTCACAAACCTGCAGACTTAGAAATGATAGCTCTCGTCCACAAATATATTGAGGGAAGGCAACGAAGAGGATTTGAAAGCAAGGCAGAATTGCAGGAAACAGATTTCAGGAGGTAGATTCGAATCGCCTTTAAAGCACAGGAAAAGCGGCAAAACCTCGACAATGATGCCCTTGGCCAAAAAGGGCGTATGCGTTTTTTCCTGAATATATTCAGGAAAAAACGCATACGCCCTTTTTGGCCAACCAACCTGGAAAGGCAAATCAGCGCTACAAAGAAGTCTCGCTTCCCATCGGTCAAAAGGGCCATGCTGAATAAAGTGTCAAAACCAGAAATGCAGGACAGGCCATGGAGAAATGGGAGCCTTGCTACGCTGATGGGCGGGATGTAAATTGCCAACAGCCACTCTGGAGAAGTGTACGGTGTGTCCTGAAACATCTAAAAAACTCAGCTTAGAGAGCATAGGGCCCTTCCACTCATGGGCGTATAAATTGGGAAAACTAAAAATCAGCAAGACACAGGCACCCCAGAGTTTTGGGCTACTCTGCTGACAAGAACCTCCACTTCGTTACACCTTAAATATCCCAGGAAAGAGAAGAATGGATAAAGAAGATGTGGTCCTTATATACAATGGAATATCACTCAGCCATGAAATCAATGTCATAAGGCTAGTAGCAGCATGATGAGTGGACTTAGGTATGACGATTCTAAGTGAAATAAGTCACACAGAAAAAGACACTTATCATGAGATATCACTTATAGAGGGAATGTAAAAACCGCTACCCTTGAACTGAATTACAAAACAGAACAGAGTCACACGTTTAGAAAACACACTATGGCTGCTTAACGGGAAAGGTGAGGTGGGGTGATGCATAAAACAAGGGTTTCAAATTAGCTTAGATACCGTTCCATGAACCCAATATGTAATAGACAAGACCTACTCCTTGCTCAGTGAACTGGACTCAACACCCCCTATTCACCGCCCAAGAATATATCTGACTAGTAAGACTCTTAAAACCTATGTATTGATATCTCTCTGTAAGTGAGTCAAGTGGGTGTAAAGCGGCATAAACACAGCAGTGAAAAGCAGCTAAACCCCATTATAAAAATCAATTACTTTTCAAAACCCGTGAAACAAAGACAGTGAAAGAGAGAGAAATTCTTACAAAATTCGTTCAGGGGCTGTGATGCCACCTGGATTGACCATATCTAGACCCACAGCTGATTGAGACATAAGGGTGGACACTCTTGGGGCTGAGAGGTTTGGTGAGGTTGGGTGAGCAAACGCAGACCCTTTAAATTAATACGGCGTGGTACCCATCCCATGGGTCCCAAATCTCCAGGTTCAAGGGCATCGTCCTACACTGAAAACATGCATGAGAAACCCCGAAGATGGTACACCGTGTGATCGGGAAAGGTTTCTAAAACGCACCTCATTTCTCAACTCCTTGTGCTCCGGTTCGCCATTCCAGCCGCTTTACTAGCAATCTCCCTCCTTGGAGAATCAGCACCTTTATCCTCCTGTTCCGTACAGGTTGCAATTTGTCCTGAGGATGCACGGGAAGAGGGGGAACCAATGAGAGACTAGCTCTAGGTGTTGGGACAGGCACAGGTCACTCTATTTTCCCATCAGGAAGAAGAATTAACCACAGGCTCAGCCTGCCGCCAGGAACCAGAATACGGCCTGAAGCAATCCTGCGCTTTTGCGGCCAGCTCCCAAGAAAGCGAGTTGAATAATGGAGTTCAGGGGCACTGCAATTCACAAACCTGCAGACTTAGAAATGATAGCTCTCGTCCACAAATATATTGAGGGAAGGCAACGAAGAGGATTTGAAAGCAAGGCAGAATTGCAGGAAACAGATTTCAGGAGGTAGATTCGAATCGCCTTTAAAGCACAGGAAAAGCGGCAAAACCTCGACAATGATGCCCTTGGCCAAAAAGGGCGTATGCGTTTTTTCCTGAATATATTCAGGAAAAAACGCATACGCCCTTTTTGGCCAACCAAGCAACCTGGAAAGGCAAATCAGCGCTACAAAGAAGTCTCGCTTCCCATCGGTCAAAAGGGCCATGCTGAATAAAGTGTCAAAACCAGAAATGCAGGACAGGCCATGGAGAAATGGGAGCCTTGCTACGCTGATGGGCGGGATGTAAATTGCCAACAGCCACTCTGGAGAAGTGTACGGTGTGTCCTGAAACATCTAAAAAACTCAGCTTAGAGAGCATAGGGCCCTTCCACTCATGGGCGTATAAATTGGGAAAACTAAAAATCAGCAAGACACAGGCACCCCAGAGTTTTGGGCTACTCTGCTGACAAGAACCTCCACTTCGTTACACCTTAAATATCCCAGGAAAGAGAAGAATGGATAAAGAAGATGTGGTCCTTATATACAATGGAATATCACTCAGCCATGAAATCAATGTCATAAGGCTAGTAGCAGCATGATGAGTGGACTTAGGTATGACGATTCTAAGTGAAATAAGTCACACAGAAAAAGACACTTATCATGAGATATCACTTATAGAGGGAATGTAAAAACCGCTACCCTTGAACTGAATTACAAAACAGAACAGAGTCACACGTTTAGAAAACACACTATGGCTGCTTAACGGGAAAGGTGAGGTGGGGTGATGCATAAAACAAGGGTTTCAAATTAGCTCAGATACCGTTCCATGAACCCAATATGTAATAGACAAGACCTACTCCTTGCTCAGTGAACTGGACTCAACACCCCCTATTCACCGCCCAAGAATATATCTGACTAGTAAGACTCTTAAAACCTATGTATTGATATCTCTCTGTAAGTGAGTCAAGTGGGTGTAAAGCGGCATAAACACAGCAGTGAAAAGCAGCTAAACCCCATTATAAAAATCAATTACTTTTCAAAACCCGTGAAACAAAGACAGTGAAAGAGAGAAAAATTCTTACAAAATTCGTTCAGGGGCTGTGATGCCACCTGGATTGACCATATCTAGACCCACAGCTGATTGAGACATAAGGGTGGACACTCTTGGGGCTGAGAGGTTTGGTGAGGTTGGGTGAGCAAACGCAGACCCTTTAAATTAATACGGCGTGGTACCCATCCCATGGGTCCCAAATCTCCAGGTTCAAGGGCATCGTCCTACACTGAAAACATGCATGAGAAACCCCGAAGATGGTACACCGTGTGATCGGGAAAGGTTTCTAAAACGCACCTCATTTCTCAACTCCTTGTGCTCCGGTTCGCCATTCCAGCCGCTTTACTAGCAATCTCCCTCCTTGGAGAATCAGCACCTTTATCCTCCTGTTCCGTACAGGTTGCAATTTGTCCTGAGGATGCACGGGAAGAGGGGGAACCAATGAGAGACTAGCTCTAGGTGTTGGGACAGGCACAGGTCACTCTATTTTCCCATCAGGAAGAAGAATTAACCACAGGCTCAGCCTGCCGCCAGGAACCAGAATACGGCCTGAAGCAATCCTGCGCTTTTGCGGCCAGCTCCCAAGAAAGCGAGTTGAATAATGGAGTTCAGGGGCACTGCAATTCACAAACCTGCAGACTTAGAAATGATAGCTCTCGTCCACAAATATATTGAGGGAAGGCAACGAAGAGGATTTGAAAGCAAGGCAGAATTGCAGGAAACAGATTTCAGGAGGTAGATTCGAATCGCCTTTAAAGCACAGGAAAAGCGGCAAAACCTCGACAATGATGCCCTTGGCCAAAAAGGGCGTATGCGTTTTTTCCTGAATATATTCAGGAAAAAACGCATACGCCCTTTTTGGCCAACCAACCTGGAAAGGCAAATCAGCGCTACAAAGAAGTCTCGCTTCCCATCGGTCAAAAGGGCCATGCTGAATAAAGTGTCAAAACCAGAAATGCAGGACAGGCCATGGAGAAATGGGAGCCTTGCTACGCTGATGGGCGGGATGTAAATTGCCAACAGCCACTCTGGAGAAGTGTACGGTGTGTCCTGAAACATCTAAAAAACTCAGCTTAGAGAGCATAGGGCCCTTCCACTCATGGGCGTATAAATTGGGAAAACTAAAAATCAGCAAGACACAGGCACCCCAGAGTTTTGGGCTACTCTGCTGACAAGAACCTCCACTTCGTTACACCTTAAATATCCCAGGAAAGAGAAGAATGGATAAAGAAGATGTGGTCCTTATATACAATGGAATATCACTCAGCCATGAAATCAATGTCATAAGGCTAGTAGCAGCATGATGAGTGGACTTAGGTATGACGATTCTAAGTGAAATAAGTCACACAGAAAAAGACACTTATCATGAGATATCACTTATAGAGGGAATGTAAAAACCGCTACCCTTGAACTGAATTACAAAACAGAACAGAGTCACACGTTTAGAAAACACACTATGGCTGCTTAACGGGAAAGGTGAGGTGGGGTGATGCATAAAACAAGGGTTTCAAATTAGCTTAGATACCGTTCCATGAACCCAATATGTAATAGACAAGACCTACTCCTTGCTCAGTGAACTGGACTCAACACCCCCTATTCACCGCCCAAGAATATATCTGACTAGTAAGACTCTTAAAACCTATGTATTGATATCTCTCTGTAAGTGAGTCAAGTGGGTGTAAAGCGGCATAAACACAGCAGTGAAAAGCAGCTAAACCCCATTATAAAAATCAATTACTTTTCAAAACCCGTGAAACAAAGACAGTGAAAGAGAGAGAAATTCTTACAAAATTCGTTCAGGGGCTGTGATGCCACCTGGATTGACCATATCTAGACCCACAGCTGATTGAGACATAAGGGTGGACACTCTTGGGGCTGAGAGGTTTGGTGAGGTTGGGTGAGCAAACGCAGACCCTTTAAATTAATACGGCGTGGTACCCATCCCATGGGTCCCAAATCTCCAGGTTCAAGGGCATCGTCCTACACTGAAAACATGCATGAGAAACCCCGAAGATGGTACACCGTGTGATCGGGAAAGGTTTCTAAAACGCACCTCATTTCTCAACTCCTTGTGCTCCGGTTCGCCATTCCAGCCGCTTTACTAGCAATCTCCCTCCTTGGAGAATCAGCACCTTTATCCTCCTGTTCCGTACAGGTTGCAATTTGTCCTGAGGATGCACGGGAAGAGGGGGAACCAATGAGAGACTAGCTCTAGGTGTTGGGACAGGCACAGGTCACTCTATTTTCCCATCAGGAAGAAGAATTAACCACAGGCTCAGCCTGCCGCCAGGAACCAGAATACGGCCTGAAGCAATCCTGCGCTTTTGCGGCCAGCTCCCAAGAAAGCGAGTTGAATAATGGAGTTCAGGGGCACTGCAATTCACAAACCTGCAGACTTAGAAATGATAGCTCTCGTCCACAAATATATTGAGGGAAGGCAACGAAGAGGATTTGAAAGCAAGGCAGAATTGCAGGAAACAGATTTCAGGAGGTAGATTCGAATCGCCTTTAAAGCACAGGAAAAGCGGCAAAACCTCGACAATGATGCCCTTGGCCAAAAAGGGCGTATGCGTTTTTTCCTGAATATATTCAGGAAAAAACGCATACGCCCTTTTTGGCCAACCAAGCAACCTGGAAAGGCAAATCAGCGCTACAAAGAAGTCTCGCTTCCCATCGGTCAAAAGGGCCATGCTGAATAAAGTGTCAAAACCAGAAATGCAGGACAGGCCATGGAGAAATGGGAGCCTTGCTACGCTGATGGGCGGGATGTAAATTGCCAACAGCCACTCTGGAGAAGTGTACGGTGTGTCCTGAAACATCTAAAAAACTCAGCTTAGAGAGCATAGGGCCCTTCCACTCATGGGCGTATAAATTGGGAAAACTAAAAATCAGCAAGACACAGGCACCCCAGAGTTTTGGGCTACTCTGCTGACAAGAACCTCCACTTCGTTACACCTTAAATATCCCAGGAAAGAGAAGAATGGATAAAGAAGATGTGGTCCTTATATACAATGGAATATCACTCAGCCATGAAATCAATGTCATAAGGCTAGTAGCAGCATGATGAGTGGACTTAGGTATGACGATTCTAAGTGAAATAAGTCACACAGAAAAAGACACTTATCATGAGATATCACTTATAGAGGGAATGTAAAAACCGCTACCCTTGAACTGAATTACAAAACAGAACAGAGTCACACGTTTAGAAAACACACTATGGCTGCTTAACGGGAAAGGTGAGGTGGGGTGATGCATAAAACAAGGGTTTCAAATTAGCTTAGATACCGTTCCATGAACCCAATATGTAATAGACAAGACCTACTCCTTGCTCAGTGAACTGGACTCAACACCCCCTATTCACCGCCCAAGAATATATCTGACTAGTAAGACTCTTAAAACCTATGTATTGATATCTCTCTGTAAGTGAGTCAAGTGGGTGTAAAGCGGCATAAACACAGCAGTGAAAAGCAGCTAAACCCCATTATAAAAATCAATTACTTTTCAAAACCCGTGAAACAAAGACAGTGAAAGAGAGAGAAATTCTTACAAAATTCGTTCAGGGGCTGTGATGCCACCTGGATTGACCATATCTAGACCCACAGCTGATTGAGACATAAGGGTGGACACTCTTGGGGCTGAGAGGTTTGGTGAGGTTGGGTGAGCAAACGCAGACCCTTTAAATTAATACGGCGTGGTACCCATCCCATGGGTCCCAAATCTCCAGGTTCAAGGGCATCGTCCTACACTGAAAACATGCATGAGAAACCCCGAAGATGGTACACCGTGTGATCGGGAAAGGTTTCTAAAACGCACCTCATTTCTCAACTCCTTGTGCTCCGGTTCGCCATTCCAGCCGCTTTACTAGCAATCTCCCTCCTTGGAGAATCAGCACCTTTATCCTCCTGTTCCGTACAGGTTGCAATTTGTCCTGAGGATGCACGGGAAGAGGGGGAACCAATGAGAGACTAGCTCTAGGTGTTGGGACAGGCACAGGTCACTCTATTTTCCCATCAGGAAGAAGAATTAACCACAGGCTCAGCCTGCCGCCAGGAACCAGAATACGGCCTGAAGCAATCCTGCGCTTTTGCGGCCAGCTCCCAAGAAAGCGAGTTGAATAATGGAGTTCAGGGGCACTGCAATTCACAAACCTGCAGACTTAGAAATGATAGCTCTCGTCCACAAATATATTGAGGGAAGGCAACGAAGAGGATCTGAAAGCAAGGAAGAATTGCAGGAAACAGATTTCAGGAGGTAGATTCGAATCGCCTTTAAAGCACAGGAAAAGCGGCAAAACCTCGACAATGATGCCCTTGGCCAAAAAGGGCGTATGCGTTTTTTCCTGAATATATTCAGGAAAAAACGCATACGCCCTTTTTGGCCAACCAAGCAACCTGGAAAGGCAAATCAGCGCTACAAAGAAGTCTCGCTTCCCATCGGTCAAAAGGGCCATGCTGAATAAAGTGTCAAAACCAGAAATGCAGGACAGGCCATGGAGAAATGGGAGCCTTGCTACGCTGATGGGCGGGACGTAAATTGCCAACAGCCACTCTGGAGAAGTGTACGGTGTGTCCTGAAACATCTAAAAAACTCAGCTTAGAGAGCATAGGGCCCTTCCACTCATGGGCGTATAAATTGGGAAAACTAAAAATCAGCAAGACACAGGCACCCCAGAGTTTTGGGCTACTCTGCTGACAAGAACCTCCACTTCGTTACACCTTAAATATCCCAGGAAAGAGAAGAATGGATAAAGAAGATGTGGTCCTTATATACAATGGAATATCACTCAGCCATGAAATCAATGTCATAAGGCTAGTAGCAGCATGATGAGTGGACTTAGGTATGACGATTCTAAGTGAAATAAGTCACACAGAAAAAGACACTTATCATGAGATATCACTTATAGAGGGAATGTAAAAACCGCTACCCTTGAACTGAATTACAAAACAGAACAGAGTCACACGTTTAGAAAACACACTATGGCTGCTTAACGGGAAAGGTGAGGTGGGGTGATGCATAAAACAAGGGTTTCAAATTAGCTCAGATACCGTTCCATGAACCCAATATGTAATAGACAAGACCTACTCCTTGCTCAGTGAACTGGACTCAACACCCCCTATTCACCGCCCAAGAATATATCTGACTAGTAAGACTCTTAAAACCTATGTATTGATATCTCTCTGTAAGTGAGTCAAGTGGGTGTAAAGCGGCATAAACACAGCAGTGAAAAGCAGCTAAACCCCATTATAAAAATCAATTACTTTTCAAAACCCGTGAAACAAAGACAGTGAAAGAGAGAGAAATTCTTACAAAATTCGTTCAGGGGCTGTGATGCCACCTGGATTGACCATATCTAGACCCACAGCTGATTGAGACATAAGGGTGGACACTCTTGGGGCTGAGAGGTTTGGTGAGGTTGGGTGAGCAAACACAGACCCTTTAAATTAATACGGCGTGGTACCCATCCCATGGGTCCCAAATCTCCAGGTTCAAGGGCATCGTCCTACACTGAAAACATGCATGAGAAACCCCGAAGATGGTACACCGTGTGATCGGGAAAGGTTTCTAAAACGCACCTCATTTCTCAACTCCTTGTGCTCCGGTTCGCCATTCCAGCCGCTTTACTAGCAATCTCCCTCCTTGGAGAATCAGCACCTTTATCCTCCTGTTCCGTACAGGTTGCAATTTGTCCTGAGGATGCACGGGAAGAGGGGGAACCAATGAGAGACTAGCTCTAGGTGTTGGGACAGGCACAGGTCACTCTATTTTCCCATCAGGAAGAAGAATTAACCACAGGCTCAGCCTGCCGCCAGGAACCAGAATACGGCCTGAAGCAATCCTGCGCTTTTGCGGCCAGCTCCCAAGAAAGCGAGTTGAATAATGGAGTTCAGGGGCACTGCAATTCACAAACCTGCAGACTTAGAAATGATAGCTCTCGTCCACAAATATATTGAGGGAAGGCAACGAAGAGGATCTGAAAGCAAGGCAGAATTGCAGGAAACAGATTTCAGGAGGTAGATTCGAATCGCCTTTAAAGCACAGGAAAAGCGGCAAAACCTCGACAATGATGCCCTTGGCCAAAAAGGGCGTATGCGTTTTTTCCTGAATATATTCAGGAAAAAACGCATACGCCCTTTTTGGCCAACCAAGCAACCTGGAAAGGCAAATCAGCGCTACAAAGAAGTCTCGCTTCCCATCGGTCAAAAGGGCCATGCTGAATAAAGTGTCAAAACCAGAAATGCAGGACAGGCCATGGAGAAATGGGAGCCTTGCTACGCTGATGGGCGGGACGTAAATTGCCAACAGCCACTCTGGAGAAGTGTACGGTGTGTCCTGAAACATCTAAAAAACTCAGCTTAGAGAGCATAGGGCCCTTCCACTCATGGGCGTATAAATTGGGAAAACTAAAAATCAGCAAGACACAGGCACCCCAAAGTTTTGGGCTACTCTGCTGACAAGAACCTCCACTTCGTTACACCTTAAATATCCCAGGAAAGAGAAGAATGGATAAAGAAGATGTGGTCCTTATATACAATGGAATATCACTCAGCCATGAAATCAATGTCATAAGGCTAGTAGCAGCATGATGAGTGGACTTAGGTATGACGATTCTAAGTGAAATAAGTCACACAGAAAAAGACACTTATCATGAGATATCACTTATAGAGGGAATGTAAAAACCGCTACCCTTGAACTGAATTACAAAACAGAACAGAGTCACACGTTTAGAAAACACACTATGGCTGCTTAACGGGAAAGGTGAGGTGGGGTGATGCATAAAACAAGGGTTTCAAATTAGCTCAGATACCGTTCCATGAACCCAATATGTAATAGACAAGACCTACTCCTTGCTCAGTGAACTGGACTCAACACCCCCTATTCACCGCCCAAGAATATATCTGACTAGTAAGAATCTTAAAACCTATGTATTGATATCTCTCTGTAAGTGAGTCAAGTGGGTGTAAAGCGGCATAAACACAGCAGTGAAAAGCAGCTAAACCCCATTATAAAAATCAATTACTTTTCAAAACCCGTGAAACAAAGACAGTGAAAGAGAGAAAAATTCTTACAAAATTCGTTCAGGGGCTGTGATGCCACCTGGATTGACCATATCTAGACCCACAGCTGATTGAGACATAAGGGTGGACACTCTTGGGGCTGAGAGGTTTGGTGAGGTTGGGTGAGCAAACGCAGACCCTTTAAATTAATACGGCGTGGTACCCATCCCATGGGTCCCAAATCTCCAGGTTCAAGGGCATCGTCCTACACTGAAAACATGCATGAGAAACCCCGAAGATGGTACACCGTGTGATCGGGAAAGGTTTCTAAAACGCACCTCATTTCTCAACTCCTTGTGCTCCGGTTCGCCATTCCAGCCGCTTTACTAGCAATCTCCCTCCTTGGAGAATCAGCACCTTTATCCTCCTGTTCCGTACAGGTTGCAATTTGTCCTGAGGATGCACGGGAAGAGGGGGAACCAATGAGAGACTAGCTCTAGGTGTTGGGACAGGCACAGGTCACTCTATTTTCCCAGCAGGAAGAAGAATTAACCACAGGCTCAGCCTGCCGCCAGGAGCCAGAATACGGCCTGAAGCAATCCTGCGCTTTTGCGGCCAGCTCCCAAGAAAGCGAGTTGAATAATGGAGTTCAGGGGCACTGCAATTCACAAACCTGCAGACTTAGAAATGATAGCTCTCGTCCACAAATATATTGAGGGAAGGCAACGAAGAGGATCTGAAAGCAAGGCAGAATTGCAGGAAACAGATTTCAGGAGGTAGATTCGAATCGCCTTTAAAGCACAGGAAAAGCGGCAAAACCTCGACAATGATGCCCTTGGCCAAAAAGGGCGTATGCGTATTTTCCTGAATATATTCAGGAAAAAACGCATACGCCCTTTTTGGCCAACCAAGCAACCTGGAAAGGCAAATCAGCGCTACAAAGAAGTCTCGCTTCCCATCGGTCAAAAGGGCCATGCTGAATAAAGTGTCAAAACCAGAAATGCAGGACAGGCCATGGAGAAATGGGAGCCTTGCTACGCTGATGGGCGGGACGTAAATTGCCAACAGCCACTCTGGAGAAGTGTACGGTGTGTCCTGAAACATCTAAAAAACTCAGCTTAGAGAGCATAGGGCCCTTCCACTCATGGGCGTATAAATTGGGAAAACTAAAAATCAGCAAGACACAGGCACCCCAAAGTTTTGGGCTACTCTGCTGACAAGAACCTCCACTTCGTTACACCTTAAATATCCCAGGAAAGAGAAGAATGGATAAAGAAGATGTGGTCCTTATATACAATGGAATATCACTCAGCCATGAAATCAATGTCATAAGGCTAGTAGCAGCATGATGAGTGGACTTAGGTATGACGATTCTAAGTGAAATAAGTCACACAGAAAAAGACACTTATCATGAGATATCACTTATAGAGGGAATGTAAAAACCGCTACCCTTGAACTGAATTACAAAACAGAACAGAGTCACACGTTTAGAAAACACACTATGGCTGCTTAACGGGAAAGGTGAGGTGGGGTGATGCATAAAACAAGGGTTTCAAATTAGCTCAGATACCGTTCCATGAACCCAATATGTAATAGACAAGACCTACTCCTTGCTCAGTGAACTGGACTCAACACCCCCTATTCACCGCCCAAGAATATATCTGACTAGTAAGACTCTTAAAACCTATGTATTGATATCTCTCTGTAAGTGAGTCAAGTGGGTGTAAAGCGGCATAAACACAGCAGTGAAAAGCAGCTAAACCCCATTATAAAAATCAATTACTTTTCAAAACCCGTGAAACAAAGACAGTGAAAGAGAGAAAAATTCTTACAAAATTCGTTCAGGGGCTGTGATGCCACCTGGATTGACCATATCTAGACCCACAGCTGATTGAGACATAAGGGTGGACACTCTTGGGGCTGAGAGGTTTGGTGAGGTTGGGTGAGCAAACGCAGACCCTTTAAATTAATACGGCGTGGTACCCATCCCATGGGTCCCAAATCTCCAGGTTCAAGGGCATCGTCCTACACTGAAAACATGCATGAGAAACCCCGAAGATGGTACACCGTGTGATCGGGAAAGGTTTCTAAAACGCACCTCATTTCTCAACTCCTTGTGCTCCGGTTCGCCATTCCAGCCGCTTTACTAGCAATCTCCCTCCTTGGAGAATCAGCACCTTTATCCTCCTGTTCCGTACAGGTTGCAATTTGTCCTGAGGATGCACGGGAAGAGGGGGAACCAATGAGAGACTAGCTCTAGGTGTTGGGACAGGCACAGGTCACTCTATTTTCCCATCAGGAAGAAGAATTAACCACAGGCTCAGCCTGCCGCCAGGAACCAGAATACGGCCTGAAGCAATCCTGCGCTTTTGCGGCCAGCTCCCAAGAAAGCGAGTTGAATAATGGAGTTCAGGGGCACTGCAATTCACAAACCTGCAGACTTAGAAATGATAGCTCTCGTCCACAAATATATTGAGGGAAGGCAACGAAGAGGATTTGAAAGCAAGGCAGAATTGCAGGAAACAGATTTCAGGAGGTAGATTCGAATCGCCTTTAAAGCACAGGAAAAGCGGCAAAACCTCGACAATGATGCCCTTGGCCAAAAAGGGCGTATGCGTTTTTTCCTGAATATATTCAGGAAAAAACGCATACGCCCTTTTTGGCCAACCAAGCAACCTGGAAAGGCAAATCAGCGCTACAAAGAAGTCTCGCTTCCCATCGGTCAAAAGGGCCATGCTGAATAAAGTGTCAAAACCAGAAATGCAGGACAGGCCATGGAGAAATGGGAGCCTTGCTACGCTGATGGGCGGGATGTAAATTGCCAACAGCCACTCTGGAGAAGTGTACGGTGTGTCCTGAAACATCTAAAAAACTCAGCTTAGAGAGCATAGGGCACTTCCACTCATGGGCGTATAAATTGGGAAAACTAAAAATCAGCAAGACACAGGCACCCCAAAGTTTTGGGCTACTCTGCTGACAAGAACCTCCACTTCGTTACACCTTAAATATCCCAGGAAAGAGAAGAATGGATAAAGAAGATGTGGTCCTTTTATACAATGGAATATCACTCAGCCATGAAATCAATGTCATAAGGCTAGTAGCAGCATGATGAGTGGACTTAGGTATGACGATTCTAAGTGAAATAAGTCACACAGAAAAAGCCACTTATCATGAGATATCACTTATAGAGGGAATGTAAAAACCGCTACCCTTGAACTGAATTACAAAACAGAACAGAGTCACACGTTTAGAAAACACACTATGGCTGCTTAACGGGAAAGGTGAGGTGGGGTGATGCATAAAACAAGGGTTTCAAATTAGCTCAGATACCGTTCCATGAACCCAATATGTAATAGACAAGACCTACTCCTTGCTCAGTGAACTGGACTCAACACCCCCTATTCACCGCCCAAGAATATATCTGACTAGTAAGACTCTTAAAACCTATGTATTGATATCTCTCTGTAAGTGAGTCAAGTGGGTGTAAAGCGGCATAAACACAGCAGTGAAAAGCAGCTAAACCCCATTATAAAAATCAATTACTTTTCAAAACCCGTGAAACAAAGACAGTGAAAGAGAGAGAAATTCTTACAAAATTCGTTCAGGGGCTGTGATGCCACCTGGATTGACCATATCTAGACCCACAGCTGATTGAGACATAAGGGTGGACACTCTTGGGGCTGAGAGGTTTGGTGAGGTTGGGTGAGCAAACGCAGACCCTTTAAATTAATACGGCGTGGTACCCATCCCATGGGTCCCAAATCTCCAGGTTCAAGGGCATCGTCCTACACTGAAAACATGCATGAGAAACCCCGAAGATGGTACACCGTGTGATCGGGAAAGGTTTCTAAAACGCACCTCATTTCTCAACTCCTTGTGCTCCGGTTCGCCATTCCAGCCGCTTTACTAGCAATCTCCCTCCTTGGAGAATCAGCACCTTTATCCTCCTGTTCCGTACAGGTTGCAATTTGTCCTGAGGATGCACGGGAAGAGGGGGAACCAATGAGAGACTAGCTCTAGGTGTTGGGACAGGCACAGGTCACTCTATTTTCCCAGCAGGAAGAAGAATTAACCACAGGCTCAGCCTGCCGCCAGGAACCAGAATACGGCCTGAAGCAATCCTGCGCTTTTGCGGCCAGCTCCCAAGAAAGCGAGTTGAATAATGGAGTTCAGGGGCACTGCAATTCACAAACCTGCAGACTTAGAAATGATAGCTCTCGTCCACAAATATATTGAGGGAAGGCAACGAAGAGGATCTGAAAGCAAGGCAGAATTGCAGGAAACAGATTTCAGGAGGTAGATTCGAATCGCCTTTAAAGCACAGGAAAAGCGGCAAAACCTCGACAATGATGCCCTTGGCCAAAAAGGGCGTATGCGTATTTTCCTGAATATATTCAGGAAAAAACGCATACGCCCTTTTTGGCCAACCAAGCAACCTGGAAAGGCAAATCAGCGCTACAAAGAAGTCTCGCTTCCCATCGGTCAAAAGGGCCATGCTGAATAAAGTGTCAAAACCAGAAATGCAGGACAGGCCATGGAGAAATGGGAGCCTTGCTACGCTGATGGGCGGGACGTAAATTGCCAACAGCCACTCTGGAGAAGTGTACGGTGTGTCCTGAAACATCTAAAAAACTCAGCTTAGAGAGCATAGGGCCCTTCCACTCATGGGCGTATAAATTGGGAAAACTAAAAATCAGCAAGACACAGGCACCCCAAAGTTTTGGGCTACTCTGCTGACAAGAACCTCCACTTCGTTACACCTTAAATATCCCAGGAAAGAGAAGAATGGATAAAGAAGATGTGGTCCTTATATACAATGGAATATCACTCAGCCATGAAATCAATGTCATAAGGCTAGTAGCAGCATGATGAGTGGACTTAGGTATGACGATTCTAAGTGAAATAAGTCACACAGAAAAAGACACTTATCATGAGATATCACTTATAGAGGGAATGTAAAAACCGCTACCCTTGAACTGAATTACAAAACAGAACAGAGTCACACGTTTAGAAAACACACTATGGCTGCTTAACGGGAAAGGTGAGGTGGGGTGATGCATAAAACAAGGGTTTCAAATTAGCTCAGATACCGTTCCATGAACCCAATATGTAATAGACAAGACCTACTCCTTGCTCAGTGAACTGGACTCAACACCCCCTATTCACCGCCCAAGAATATATCTGACTAGTAAGACTCTTAAAACCTATGTATTGATATCTCTCTGTAAGTGAGTCAAGTGGGTGTAAAGCGGCATAAACACAGCAGTGAAAAGCAGCTAAACCCCATTATAAAAATCAATTACTTTTCAAAACCCGTGAAACAAAGACAGTGAAAGAGAGAAAAATTCTTACAAAATTCGTTCAGGGGCTGTGATGCCACCTGGATTGACCATATCTAGACCCACAGCTGATTGAGACATAAGGGTGGACACTCTTGGGGCTGAGAGGTTTGGTGAGGTTGGGTGAGCAAACGCAGACCCTTTAAATTAATACGGCGTGGTACCCATCCCATGGGTCCCAAATCTCCAGGTTCAAGGGCATCGTCCTATACTGAAAACATGCATGAGAAACCCCGAAGATGGTACACCGTGTGATCGGGAAAGGTTTCTAAAACGCACCTCATTTCTCAACTCCTTGTGCTCCGGTTCGCCATTCCAGCCGCTTTACTAGCAATCTCCCTCCTTGGAGAATCAGCACCTTTATCCTCCTGTTCCGTACAGGTTGCAATTTGTCCTGAGGATGCACGGGAAGAGGGGGAACCAATGAGAGACTAGCTCTAGGTGTTGGGACAGGCACAGGTCACTCTATTTTCCCATCAGGAAGAAGAATTAACCACAGGCTCAGCCTGCCGCCAGGAGCCAGAATACGGCCTGAAGCAATCCTGCGCTTTTGCGGCCAGCTCCCAAGAAAGCGAGTTGAAGAATAGAGCTCAGGGGCACTGCAATTCACAGACCTGCAGACTTAGAAAAGATAACTCTCGTCCACAAATATATTGAGGGAAGGCAACGAAGAGGATTTGAAAGCAAGGCAGAATTGCAGGAAACAGATTTCAGGAGGTAGATTCGAATCGCCTTTAAAGCACAGGAAAAGCGGCAAAACCTCGACAATGATGCCCTTGGCCAAAAAGGGCGTATGCGTTTTTTCCTGAATATATTCAGGAAAAAACGCATACGCCCTTTTTGGCCAACCAAGCAACCTGGAAAGGCAAATCAGCGCTACAAAGAAGTCTCGCTTCCCATCGGTCAAAAGGGCCATGCTGAATAAAGTGTCAAAACCAGAAATGCAGGACAGGCCATGGAGAAATGGGAGCCTTGCTACGCTGATGGGCGGGACGTAAATTGCCAACAGCCACTCTGGAGAAGTGTACGGTGTGTCCTGAAACATCTAAAAAACTCAGCTTAGAGAGCATAGGGCCCTTCCACTCATGGGCGTATAAATTGGGAAAACTAAAAATCAGCAAGACACAGGCACCCCAAAGTTTTGGGCTACTCTGCTGACAAGAACCTCCACTTCGTTACACCTTAAATATCCCAGGAAAGAGAAGAATGGATAAAGAAGATGTGGTCCTTATATACAATGGAATATCACTCAGCCATGAAATCAATGTCATAAGGCTAGTAGCAGCATGATGAGTGGACTTAGGTATGACGATTCTAAGTGAAATAAGTCACACAGAAAAAGACACTTATCATGAGATATCACTTATAGAGGGAATGTAAAAACCGCTACCCTTGAACTGAATTACAAAACAGAACAGAGTCACACGTTTAGAAAACACACTATGGCTGCTTAACGGGAAAGGTGAGGTGGGGTGATGCATAAAACAAGGGTTTCAAATTAGCTCAGATACCGTTCCATGAACCCAATATGTAATAGACAAGACCTACTCCTTGCTCAGTGAACTGGACTCAACACCCCCTATTCACCGCCCAAGAATATATCTGACTAGTAAGAATCTTAAAACCTATGTATTGATATCTCTCTGTAAGTGAGTCAAGTGGGTGTAAAGCGGCATAAACACAGCAGTGAAAAGCAGCTAAACCCCATTATAAAAATCAATTACTTTTCAAAACCCGTGAAACAAAGACAGTGAAAGAGAGAAAAATTCTTACAAAATTCGTTCAGGGGCTGTGATGCCACCTGGATTGACCATATCTAGACCCACAGCTGATTGAGACATAAGGGTGGACACTCTTGGGGCTGAGAGGTTTGGTGAGGTTGGGTGAGCAAACGCAGACCCTTTAAATTAATACGGCGTGGTACCCATCCCATGGGTCCCAAATCTCCAGGTTCAAGGGCATCGTCCTACACTGAAAACATGCATGAGAAACCCCGAAGATGGTACACCGTGTGATCGGGAAAGGTTTCTAAAACGCACCTCATTTCTCAACTCCTTGTGCTCCGGTTCGCCATTCCAGCCGCTTTACTAGCAATCTCCCTCCTTGGAGAATCAGCACCTTTATCCTCCTGTTCCGTACAGGTTGCAATTTGTCCTGAGGATGCACGGGAAGAGGGGGAACCAATGAGAGACTAGCTCTAGGTGTTGGGACAGGCACAGGTCACTCTATTTTCCCATCAGGAAGAAGAATTAACCACAGGCTCAGCCTGCCGCCAGGAACCAGAATACGGCCTGAAGCAATCCTGCGCTTTTGCGGCCAGCTCCCAAGAAAGCGAGTTGAATAATGGAGTTCAGGGGCACTGCAATTCACAAACCTGCAGACTTAGAAATGATAGCTCTCGTCCACAAATATATTGAGGGAAGGCAACGAAGAGGATCTGAAAGCAAGGCAGAATTGCAGGAAACAGATTTCAGGAGGTAGATTCGAATCGCCTTTAAAGCACAGGAAAAGCGGCAAAACCTCGACAATGATGCCCTTGGCCAAAAAGGGCGTATGCGTATTTTCCTGAATATATTCAGGAAAAAACGCATACGCCCTTTTTGGCCAACCAAGCAACCTGGAAAGGCAAATCAGCGCTACAAAGAAGTCTCGCTTCCCATCGGTCAAAAGGGCCATGCTGAATAAAGTGTCAAAACCAGAAATGCAGGACAGGCCATGGAGAAATGGGAGCCTTGCTACGCTGATGGGCGGGACGTAAATTGCCAACAGCCACTCTGGAGAAGTGTACGGTGTGTCCTGAAACATCTAAAAAACTCAGCTTAGAGAGCATAGGGCCCTTCCACTCATGGGCGTATAAATTGGGAAAACTAAAAATCAGCAAGACACAGGCACCCCAAAGTTTTGGGCTACTCTGCTGACAAGAACCTCCACTTCGTTACACCTTAAATATCCCAGGAAAGAGAAGAATGGATAAAGAAGATGTGGTCCTTATATACAATGGAATATCACTCAGCCATGAAATCAATGTCATAAGGCTAGTAGCAGCATGATGAGTGGACTTAGGTATGACGATTCTAAGTGAAATAAGTCACACAGAAAAAGACACTTATCATGAGATATCACTTATAGAGGGAATGTAAAAACCGCTACCCTTGAACTGAATTACAAAACAGAACAGAGTCACACGTTTAGAAAACACACTATGGCTGCTTAACGGGAAAGGTGAGGTGGGGTGATGCATAAAACAAGGGTTTCAAATTAGCTCAGATACCGTTCCATGAACCCAATATGTAATAGACAAGACCTACTCCTTGCTCAGTGAACTGGACTCAACACCCCCTATTCACCGCCCAAGAATATATCTGACTAGTAAGACTCTTAAAACCTATGTATTGATATCTCTCTGTAAGTGAGTCAAGTGGGTGTAAAGCGGCATAAACACAGCAGTGAAAAGCAGCTAAACCCCATTATAAAAATCAATTACTTTTCAAAACCCGTGAAACAAAGACAGTGAAAGAGAGAAAAATTCTTACAAAATTCGTTCAGGGGCTGTGATGCCACCTGGATTGACCATATCTAGACCCACAGCTGATTGAGACATAAGGGTGGACACTCTTGGGGCTGAGAGGTTTGGTGAGGTTGGGTGAGCAAACGCAGACCCTTTAAATTAATACGGCGTGGTACCCATCCCATGGGTCCCAAATCTCCAGGTTCAAGGGCATCGTCCTACACTGAAAACATGCATGAGAAACCCCGAAGATGGTACACCGTGTGATCGGGAAAGGTTTCTAAAACGCACCTCATTTCTCAACTCCTTGTGCTCCGGTTCGCCATTCCAGCCGCTTTACTAGCAATCTCCCTCCTTGGAGAATCAGCACCTTTATCCTCCTGTTCCGTACAGGTTGCAATTTGTCCTGAGGATGCACGGGAAGAGGGGGAACCAATGAGAGACTAGCTCTAGGTGTTGGGACAGGCACAGGTCACTCTATTTTCCCAGCAGGAAGAAGAATTAACCACAGGCTCAGCCTGCCGCCAGGAGCCAGAATACGGCCTGAAGCAATCCTGCGCTTTTGCGGCCAGCTCCCAAGAAAGCGAGTTGAAGAATAGAGCTCAGGGGCACTGCAATTCACAGACCTGCAGACTTAGAAAAGATAACTCTCGTCCACAAATATATTGAGGGAAGGCAACGAAGAGGATTTGAAAGCAAGGCAGAATTGCAGGAAACAGATTTCAGGAGGTAGATTCGAATCGCCTTTAAAGCACAGGAAAAGCGGCAAAACCTCGACAATGATGCCCTTGGCCAAAAAGGGCGTATGCGTTTTTTCCTGAATATATTCAGGAAAAAACGCATACGCCCTTTTTGGCCAACCAAGCAACCTGGAAAGGCAAATCAGCGCTACAAAGAAGTCTCGCTTCCCATCGGTCAAAAGGGCCATGCTGAATAAAGTGTCAAAACCAGAAATGCAGGACAGGCCATGGAGAAATGGGAGCCTTGCTACGCTGATGGGCGGGATGTAAATTGCCAACAGCCACTCTGGAGAAGTGTACGGTGTGTCCTGAAACATCTAAAAAACTCAGCTTAGAGAGCATAGGGCCCTTCCACTCATGGGCGTATAAATTGGGAAAACTAAATATCAGCAAGACACAGGCACCCCAAAGTTTTGGGCTACTCTGCTGACAAGAACCTCCACTTCGTTACACCTTAAATATCCCAGGAAAGAGAAGAATGGATAAAGAAGATGTGGTCCTTATATACAATGGAATATCACTCAGCCATGAAATCAATGTCATAAGGCTAGTAGCAGCATGATGAGTGGACTTAGGTATGACGATTCTAAGTGAAATAAGTCACACAGAAAAAGACACTTATCATGAGATATCACTTATAGAGGGAATGTAAAAACCGCTACCCTTGAACTGAATTACAAAACAGAACAGAGTCACACGTTTAGAAAACACACTATGGCTGCTTAACGGGAAAGGTGAGGTGGGGTGATGCATAAAACAAGGGTTTCAAATTAGCTTAGATACCGTTCCATGAACCCAATATGTAATAGACAAGACCTACTCCTTGCTCAGTGAACTGGACTCAACACCCCCTATTCACCGCCCAAGAATATATCTGACTAGTAAGACTCTTAAAACCTATGTATTGATATCTCTCTGTAAGTGAGTCAAGTGGGTGTAAAGCGGCATAAACACAGCAGTGAAAAGCAGCTAAACCCCATTATAAAAATCAATTACTTTTCAAAACCCGTGAAACAAAGACAGTGAAAGAGAGAGAAATTCTTACAAAATTCGTTCAGGGGCTGTGATGCCACCTGGATTGACCATATCTAGACCCACAGCTGATTGAGACATAAGGGTGGACACTCTTGGGGCTGAGAGGTTTGGTGAGGTTGGGTGAGCAAACGCAGACCCTTTAAATTAATACGGCGTGGTACCCATCCCATGGGTCCCAAATCTCCAGGTTCAAGGGCATCGTCCTACACTGAAAACATGCATGAGAAACCCCGAAGATGGTACACCGTGTGATCGGGAAAGGTTTCTAAAACGCACCTCATTTCTCAACTCCTTGTGCTCCGGTTCGCCATTCCAGCCGCTTTACTAGCAATCTCCCTCCTTGGAGAATCAGCACCTTTATCCTCCTGTTCCGTACAGGTTGCAATTTGTCCTGAGGATGCACGGGAAGAGGGGGAACCAATGAGAGACTAGCTCTAGGTGTTGGGACAGGCACAGGTCACTCTATTTTCCCATCAGGAAGAAGAATTAACCACAGGCTCAGCCTGCCGCCAGGAACCAGAATACGGCCTGAAGCAATCCTGCGCTTTTGCGGCCAGCTCCCAAGAAAGCGAGTTGAATAATGGAGTTCAGGGGCACTGCAATTCACAAACCTGCAGACTTAGAAATGATAGCTCTCGTCCACAAATATATTGAGGGAAGGCAACGAAGAGGATCTGAAAGCAAGGCAGAATTGCAGGAAACAGATTTCAGGAGGTAGATTCGAATCGCCTTTAAAGCACAGGAAAAGCGGCAAAACCTCGACAATGATGCCCTTGGCCAAAAAGGGCGTATGCGTTTTTTCCTGAATATATTCAGGAAAAAACGCATACGCCCTTTTTGGCCAACCAAGCAACCTGGAAAGGCAAATCAGCGCTACAAAGAAGTCTCGCTTCCCATCGGTCAAAAGGGCCATGCTGAATAAAGTGTCAAAACCAGAAATGCAGGACAGGCCATGGAGAAATGGGAGCCTTGCTACGCTGATGGGCGGGACGTAAATTGCCAACAGCCACTCTGGAGAAGTGTACGGTGTGTCCTGAAACATCTAAAAAACTCAGCTTAGAGAGCATAGGGCCCTTCCACTCATGGGCGTATAAATTGGGAAAACTAAAAATCAGCAAGACACAGGCACCCCAAAGTTTTGGGCTACTCTGCTGACAAGAACCTCCACTTCGTTACACCTTAAATATCCCAGGAAAGAGAAGAATGGATAAAGAAGATGTGGTCCTTATATACAATGGAATATCACTCAGCCATGAAATCAATGTCATAAGGCTAGTAGCAGCATGATGAGTGGACTTAGGTATGACGATTCTAAGTGAAATAAGTCACACAGAAAAAGACACTTATCATGAGATATCACTTATAGAGGGAATGTAAAAACCGCTACCCTTGAACTGAATTACAAAACAGAACAGAGTCACACGTTTAGAAAACACACTATGGCTGCTTAACGGGAAAGGTGAGGTGGGGTGATGCATAAAACAAGGGTTTCAAATTAGCTCAGATACCGTTCCATGAACCCAATATGTAATAGACAAGACCTACTCCTTGCT
This sequence comes from Balaenoptera ricei, assembly GCF_028023285.1. Taxonomy (NCBI): domain Eukaryota; kingdom Metazoa; phylum Chordata; class Mammalia; order Artiodactyla; family Balaenopteridae; genus Balaenoptera; species Balaenoptera ricei. The sequence continues at coordinate 72,978,118 of NC_082650.1, forward strand.
CAGTGAACTGGACTCAACACCCCCTATTCACCGCCCAAGAATATATCTGACTAGTAAGAATCTTAAAACCTATGTATTGATATCTCTCTGTAAGTGAGTCAAGTGGGTGTAAAGCGGCATAAACACAGCAGTGAAAAGCAGCTAAACCCCATTATAAAAATCAATTACTTTTCAAAACCCGTGAAACAAAGACAGTGAAAGAGAGAAAAATTCTTACAAAATTCGTTCAGGGGCTGTGATGCCACCTGGATTGACCATATCTAGACCCACAGCTGATTGAGACATAAGGGTGGACACTCTTGGGGCTGAGAGGTTTGGTGAGGTTGGGTGAGCAAACGCAGACCCTTTAAATTAATACGGCGTGGTACCCATCCCATGGGTCCCAAATCTCCAGGTTCAAGGGCATCGTCCTACACTGAAAACATGCATGAGAAACCCCGAAGATGGTACACCGTGTGATCGGGAAAGGTTTCTAAAACGCACCTCATTTCTCAACTCCTTGTGCTCCGGTTCGCCATTCCAGCCGCTTTACTAGCAATCTCCCTCCTTGGAGAATCAGCACCTTTATCCTCCTGTTCCGTACAGGTTGCAATTTGTCCTGAGGATGCACGGGAAGAGGGGGAACCAATGAGAGACTAGCTCTAGGTGTTGGGACAGGCACAGGTCACTCTATTTTCCCATCAGGAAGAAGAATTAACCACAGGCTCAGCCTGCCGCCAGGAACCAGAATACGGCCTGAAGCAATCCTGCGCTTTTGCGGCCAGCTCCCAAGAAAGCGAGTTGAATAATGGAGTTCAGGGGCACTGCAATTCACAAACCTGCAGACTTAGAAATGATAACTCTCGTCCACAAATATATTGAGGGAAGGCAACGAAGAGGATTTGAAAGCAAGGCGGAATTGCAGGAAACTGATTTCAGGAGGTAGATTCGAATCGCCTTTAAAGCACAGGAAAAGCGGCAAAACCTCGACAATGATGCCCTTGGCCAAAAAGGGCGTATGCGTTTTTTCCTGAATATATTCAGGAAAAAACGCATACGCCCTTTTTGGCCAACCAAGCAACCTGGAAAGGCAAATCAGCGCTACAAAGAAGTCTCGCTTCCCATCGGTCAAAAGGGCCATGCTGAATAAAGTGTCAAAACCAGAAATGCAGGACAGGCCATGGAGAAATGGGAGCCTTGCTACGCTGATGGGCGGGATGTAAATTGCCAACAGCCACTCTGGAGAAGTGTACGGTGTGTCCTGAAACATCTAAAAAACTCAGCTTAGAGAGCATAGGGCCCTTCCACTCATGGGCGTATAAATTGGGAAAACTAAAAATCAGCAAGACACAGGCACCCCAAAGTTTTGGGCTACTCTGCTGACAAGAACCTCCACTTCGTTACACCTTAAATATCCCAGGAAAGAGAAGAATGGATAAAGAAGATGTGGTCCTTATATACAATGGAATATCACTCAGCCATGAAATCAATGTCATAAGGCTAGTAGCAGCATGATGAGTGGACTTAGGTATGACGATTCTAAGTGAAATAAGTCACACAGAAAAAGACACTTATCATGAGATATCACTTATAGAGGGAATGTAAAAACCGCTACCCTTGAACTGAATTACAAAACAGAACAGAGTCACACGTTTAGAAAACACACTATGGCTGCTTAACGGGAAAGGTGAGGTGGGGTGATGCATAAAACAAGGGTTTCAAATTAGCTCAGATACCGTTCCATGAACCCAATATGTAATAGACAAGACCTACTCCTTGCTCAGTGAACTGGACTCAACACCCCCTATTCACCGCCCAAGAATATATCTGACTAGTAAGAATCTTAAAACCTATGTATTGATATCTCTCTGTAAGTGAGTCAAGTGGGTGTAAAGCGGCATAAACACAGCAGTGAAAAGCAGCTAAACCCCATTATAAAAATCAATTACTTTTAAAAACCCGTGAAACAAAGACAGTGAAAGAGAGAAAAATTCTTACAAAATTCGTTCAGGGGCTGTGATGCCACCTGGATTGACCATATCTAGACCCACAGCTGATTGAGACATAAGGGTGGACACTCTTGGGGCTGAGAGGTTTGGTGAGGTTGGGTGAGCAAACGCAGACCCTTTAAATTAATACGGCGTGGTACCCATCCCATGGGTCCCAAATCTCCAGGTTCAAGGGCATCGTCCTACACTGAAAACATGCATGAGAAACCCCGAAGATGGTACACCATGTGATCGGGAAAGGTTTCTAAAACGCACCTCATTTCTCAACTCCTTGTGCTCCGGTTCGCCATTCCAGCCGCTTTACTAGCAATCTCCCTCCTTGGAGAATCAGCACCTTTATCCTCCTGTTCCGTACAGGTTGCAATTTGTCCTGAGGATGCACGGGAAGAGGGGGAACCAATGAGAGACTAGCTCTAGGTGTTGGGACAGGCACAGGTCACTCTATTTTCCCATCAGGAAGAAGAATTAACCACAGGCTCAGCCTGCCGCCAGGAACCAGAATACGGCCTGAAGCAATCCTGCGCTTTTGCGGCCAGCTCCCAAGAAAGCGAGTTGAATAATGGAGTTCAGGGGCACTGCAATTCACAAACCTGCAGACTTAGAAATGATAGCTCTCGTCCACAAATATATTGAGGGAAGGCAACGAAGAGGATTTGAAAGCAAGGCAGAATTGCAGGAAACAGATTTCAGGAGGTAGATTCGAATCGCCTTTAAAGCACAGGAAAAGCGGCAAAACCTCGACAATGATGCCCTTGGCCAAAAAGGGCGTATGCGTTTTTTCCTGAATATATTCAGGAAAAAACGCATACGCCCTTTTTGGCCAACCAAGCAACCTGGAAAGGCAAATCAGCGCTACAAAGAAGTCTCGCTTCCCATCGGTCAAAAGGGCCATGCTGAATAAAGTGTCAAAACCAGAAATGCAGGACAGGCCATGGAGAAATGGGAGCCTTGCTACGCTGATGGGCGGGATGTAAATTGCCAACAGCCACTCTGGAGAAGTGTACGGTGTGTCCTGAAACATCTAAAAAACTCAGCTTAGAGAGCATAGGGCCCTTCCACTCATGGGCGTATAAATTGGGAAAACTAAAAATCAGCAAGACACAGGCACCCCAGAGTTTTGGGCTACTCTGCTGACAAGAACCTCCACTTCGTTACACCTTAAATATCCCAGGAAAGAGAAGAATGGATAAAGAAGATGTGGTCCTTATATACAATGGAATATCACTCAGCCATGAAATCAATGTCATAAGGCTAGTAGCAGCATGATGAGTGGACTTAGGTATGACGATTCTAAGTGAAATAAGTCACACAGAAAAAGACACTTATCATGAGATATCACTTATAGAGGGAATGTAAAAACCGCTACCCTTGAACTGAATTACAAAACAGAACAGAGTCACACGTTTAGAAAACACACTATGGCTGCTTAACGGGAAAGGTGAGGTGGGGTGATGCATAAAACAAGGGTTTCAAATTAGCTTAGATACCGTTCCATGAACCCAATATGTAATAGACAAGACCTACTCCTTGCTCAGTGAACTGGACTCAACACCCCCTATTCACCGCCCAAGAATATATCTGACTAGTAAGACTCTTAAAACCTATGTATTGATATCTCTCTGTAAGTGAGTCAAGTGGGTGTAAAGCGGCATAAACACAGCAGTGAAAAGCAGCTAAACCCCATTATAAAAATCAATTACTTTTCAAAACCCGTGAAACAAAGACAGTGAAAGAGAGAGAAATTCTTACAAAATTCGTTCAGGGGCTGTGATGCCACCTGGATTGACCATATCTAGACCCACAGCTGATTGAGACATAAGGGTGGACACTCTTGGGGCTGAGAGGTTTGGTGAGGTTGGGTGAGCAAACGCAGACCCTTTAAATTAATACGGCGTGGTACCCATCCCATGGGTCCCAAATCTCCAGGTTCAAGGGCATCGTCCTACACTGAAAACATGCATGAGAAACCCCGAAGATGGTACACCGTGTGATCGGGAAAGGTTTCTAAAACGCACCTCATTTCTCAACTCCTTGTGCTCCGGTTCGCCATTCCAGCCGCTTTACTAGCAATCTCCCTCCTTGGAGAATCAGCACCTTTATCCTCCTGTTCCGTACAGGTTGCAATTTGTCCTGAGGATGCACGGGAAGAGGGGGAACCAATGAGAGACTAGCTCTAGGTGTTGGGACAGGCACAGGTCACTCTATTTTCCCATCAGGAAGAAGAATTAACCACAGGCTCAGCCTGCCGCCAGGAACCAGAATACGGCCTGAAGCAATCCTGCGCTTTTGCGGCCAGCTCCCAAGAAAGCGAGTTGAATAATGGAGTTCAGGGGCACTGCAATTCACAAACCTGCAGACTTAGAAATGATAGCTCTCGTCCACAAATATATTGAGGGAAGGCAACGAAGAGGATCTGAAAGCAAGGCAGAATTGCAGGAAACAGATTTCAGGAGGTAGATTCGAATCGCCTTTAAAGCACAGGAAAAGCGGCAAAACCTCGACAATGATGCCCTTGGCCAAAAAGGGCGTATGCGTTTTTTCCTGAATATATTCAGGAAAAAACGCATACGCCCTTTTTGGCCAACCAAGCAACCTGGAAAGGCAAATCAGCGCTACAAAGAAGTCTCGCTTCCCATCGGTCAAAAGGGCCATGCTGAATAAAGTGTCAAAACCAGAAATGCAGGACAGGCCATGGAGAAATGGGAGCCTTGCTACGCTGATGGGCGGGACGTAAATTGCCAACAGCCACTCTGGAGAAGTGTACGGTGTGTCCTGAAACATCTAAAAAACTCAGCTTAGAGAGCATAGGGCCCTTCCACTCATGGGCGTATAAATTGGGAAAACTAAAAATCAGCAAGACACAGGCACCCCAAAGTTTTGGGCTACTCTGCTGACAAGAACCTCCACTTCGTTACACCTTAAATATCCCAGGAAAGAGAAGAATGGATAAAGAAGATGTGGTCCTTATATACAATGGAATATCACTCAGCCATGAAATCAATGTCATAAGGCTAGTAGCAGCATGATGAGTGGACTTAGGTATGACGATTCTAAGTGAAATAAGTCACACAGAAAAAGACACTTATCATGAGATATCACTTATAGAGGGAATGTAAAAACCGCTACCCTTGAACTGAATTACAAAACAGAACAGAGTCACACGTTTAGAAAACACACTATGGCTGCTTAACGGGAAAGGTGAGGTGGGGTGATGCATAAAACAAGGGTTTCAAATTAGCTCAGATACCGTTCCATGAACCCAATATGTAATAGACAAGACCTACTCCTTGCTCAGTGAACTGGACTCAACACCCCCTATTCACCGCCCAAGAATATATCTGACTAGTAAGACTCTTAAAACCTATGTATTGATATCTCTCTGTAAGTGAGTCAAGTGGGTGTAAAGCGGCATAAACACAGCAGTGAAAAGCAGCTAAACCCCATTATAAAAATCAATTACTTTTCAAAACCCGTGAAACAAAGACAGTGAAAGAGAGAAAAATTCTTACAAAATTCGTTCAGGGGCTGTGATGCCACCTGGATTGACCATATCTAGACCCACAGCTGATTGAGACATAAGGGTGGACACTCTTGGGGCTGAGAGGTTTGGTGAGGTTGGGTGAGCAAACGCAGACCCTTTAAATTAATACGGCGTGGTACCCATCCCATGGGTCCCAAATCTCCCGGTTCAAGGGCATCGTCCTACACTGAAAACATGCATGAGAAACCCCGAAGATGGTACACCGTGTGATCGGGAAAGGTTTCTAAAACGCACCTCATTTCTCAACTCCTTGTGCTCCGGTTCGCCATTCCAGCCGCTTTACTAGCAATCTCCCTCCTTGGAGAATCAGCACCTTTATCCTCCTGTTCCGTACAGGTTGCAATTTGTCCTGAGGATGCACGGGAAGAGGGGGAACCAATGAGAGACTAGCTCTAGGTGTTGGGACAGGTACAGGTCACTCTATTTTCCCATCAGGAAGAAGAATTAACCACAGGCTCAGCCTGCCGCCAGGAGCCAGAATACGGCCTGAAGCAATCCTGCGCTTTTGCGGCCAGCTCCCAAGAACGCGAGTTGAAGAATAGAGCTCAGGGGCACTGCAATTCACAGACCTGCAGACTTAGAAAAGATAACTCTCGTCCACAAATATATTGAGGGAAGGCAACGAAGAGGATTTGAAAGCAAGGCAGAATTGCAGGAAACAGATTTCAGGAGGTAGATTCGAATCGCCTTTAAAGCACAGGAAAAGCGGCAAAACCTCGACAATGATGCCCTTGGCCAAAAAGGGCGTATGCGTTTTTTCCTGAATATATTCAGGAAAAAACGCATACGCCCTTTTTGGCCAACCAAGCAACCTGGAAAGGCAAATCAGCGCTACAAAGAAGTCTCGCTTCCCATCGGTCAAAAGGGCCATGCTGAATAAAGTGTCAAAACCAGAAATGCAGGACAGGCCATGGAGAAATGGGAGCCTTGCTACGCTGATGGGCGGGATGTAAATTGCCAACAGCCACTCTGGAGAAGTGTACGGTGTGTCCTGAAACATCTAAAAAACTCAGCTTAGAGAGCATAGGGCCCTTCCACTCATGGGCGTATAAATTGGGAAAACTAAAAATCAGCAAGACACAGGCACCCCAAAGTTTTGGGCTACTCTGCTGACAAGAACCTCCACTTCGTTACACCTTAAATATCCCAGGAAAGAGAAGAATGGATAAAGAAGATGTGGTCCTTATATACAATGGAATATCACTCAGCCATGAAATCAATGTCATAAGGCTAGTAGCAGCATGATGAGTGGACTTAGGTATGACGATTCTAAGTGAAATAAGTCACACAGAAAAAGACACTTATCATGAGATATCACTTATAGAGGGAATGTAAAAACCGCTACCCTTGAACTGAATTACAAAACAGAACAGAGTCACACGTTTAGAAAACACACTATGGCTGCTTAACGGGAAAGGTGAGGTGGGGTGATGCATAAAACAAGGGTTTCAAATTAGCTCAGATACCGTTCCATGAACCCAATATGTAATAGACAAGACCTACTCCTTGCTCAGTGAACTGGACTCAACACCCCCTATTCACCGCCCAAGAATATATCTGACTAGTAAGAATCTTAAAACCTATGTATTGATATCTCTCTGTAAGTGAGTCAAGTGGGTGTAAAGCGGCATAAACACAGCAGTGAAAAGCAGCTAAACCCCATTATAAAAATCAATTACTTTTCAAAACCCGTGAAACAAAGACAGTGAAAGAGAGAAAAATTCTTACAAAATTCGTTCAGGGGCTGTGATGCCACCTGGATTGACCATATCTAGACCCACAGCTGATTGAGACATAAGGGTGGACACTCTTGGGGCTGAGAGGTTTGGTGAGGTTGGGTGAGCAAACACAGACCCTTTAAATTAATACGGCGTGGTACCCATCCCATGGGTCCCAAATCTCCAGGTTCAAGGGCATCGTCCTACACTGAAAACATGCATGAGAAACCCCGAAGATGGTACACCGTGTGATCGGGAAAGGTTTCTAAAACGCACCTCATTTCTCAACTCCTTGTGCTCCGGTTCGCCATTCCAGCCGCTTTACTAGCAATCTCCCTCCTTGGAGAATCAGCACCTTTATCCTCCTGTTCCGTACAGGTTGCAATTTGTCCTGAGGATGCACGGGAAGAGGGGGAACCAATGAGAGACTAGCTCTAGGTGTTGGGACAGGCACAGGTCACTCTATTTTCCCATCAGGAAGAAGAATTAACCACAGGCTCAGCCTGCCGCCAGGAACGAGAATACGGCCTGAAGCAATCCTGCGCTTTTGCGGCCAGCTCCCAAGAAAGCGAGTTGAATAATGGAGTTCAGGGGCACAGCAATTCACAAACCTGCAGACTTAGAAATGATAACTCTCGTCCACAAATATATTGAGGGAAGGCAACGAAGAGGATTTGAAAGCAAGGCGGAATTGCAGGAAACTGATTTCAGGAGGTAGATTCGAATCGCCTTTAAAGCACAGGAAAAGCGGCAAAACCTCGACAATGATGCCCTTGGCCAAAAAGGGCGTATGCGTTTTTTCCTGAATATATTCAGGAAAAAACGCATACGCCCTTTTTGGCCAACCAAGCAACCTGGAAAGGCAAATCAGCGCTACAAAGAAGTCTCGCTTCCCATCGGTCAAAAGGGCCATGCTGAATAAAGTGTCAAAACCAGAAATGCAGGACAGGCCATGGAGAAATGGGAGCCTTGCTACGCTGATGGGCGGGATGTAAATTGCCAACAGCCACTCTGGAGAAGTGTACGGTGTGTCCTGAAACATCTAAAAAACTCAGCTTAGAGAGCATAGGGCCCTTCCACTCATGGGTGTATAAATTGGGAAAACTAAAAATCAGCAAGACACAGGCACCCCAAAGTTTTGGGCTACTCTGCTGACAAGAACCTCCACTTCGTTACACCTTAAATATCCCAGGAAAGAGAAGAATGGATAAAGAAGATGTGGTCCTTATATACAATGGAATATCACTCAGCCATGAAATCAATGTCATAAGGCTAGTAGCAGCATGATGAGTGGACTTAGGTATGACGATTCTAAGTGAAATAAGTCACACAGAAAAAGACACTTATCATGAGATATCACTTATAGAGGGAATGTAAAAACCGCTACCCTTGAACTGAATTACAAAACAGAACAGAGTCACACGTTTAGAAAACACACTATGGCTGCTTAACGGGAAAGGTGAGGTGGGGTGATGCATAAAACAAGGGTTTCAAATTAGCTCAGATACCGTTCCATGAACCCAATATGTAATAGACAAGACCTACTCCTTGCTCAGTGAACTGGACTCAACACCCCCTATTCACCGCCCAAGAATATATCTGACTAGTAAGACTCTTAAAACCTATGTATTGATATCTCTCTGTAAGTGAGTCAAGTGGGTGTAAAGCGGCATAAACACAGCAGTGAAAAGCAGCTAAACCCCATTATAAAAATCAATTACTTTTCAAAACCCGTGAAACAAAGACAGTGAAAGAGAGAGAAATTCTTACAAAATTCGTTCAGGGGCTGTGATGCCACCTGGATTGACCATATCTAGACCCACAGCTGATTGAGACATAAGGGTGGACACTCTTGGGGCTGAGAGGTTTGGTGAGGTTGGGTGAGCAAACGCAGACCCTTTAAATTAATACGGCGTGGTACCCATCCCATGGGTCCCAAATCTCCAGGTTCAAGGGCATCGTCCTACACTGAAAACATGCATGAGAAACCCCGAAGATGGTACACCGTGTGATCGGGAAAGGTTTCTAAAACGCACCTCATTTCTCAACTCCTTGTGCTCCGGTTCGCCATTCCAGCCGCTTTACTAGCAATCTCCCTCCTTGGAGAATCAGCACCTTTATCCTCCTGTTCCGTACAGGTTGCAATTTGTCCTGAGGATGCACGGGAAGAGGGGGAACCAATGAGAGACTAGCTCTAGGTGTTGGGACAGGCACAGGTCACTCTATTTTCCCATCAGGAAGAAGAATTAAACACAGGCTCAGCCTGCCGCCAGGAGCCAGAATACGGCCTGAAGCAATCCTGCGCTTTTGCGGCCAGCTCCCAAGAACGCGAGTTGAAGAATAGAGCTCAGGGGCACTGCAATTCACAGACCTGCAGACTTAGAAAAGATAACTCTCGTCCACAAATATATTGAGGGAAGGCAACGAAGAGGATTTGAAAGCAAGGCAGAATTGCAGGAAACAGATTTCAGGAGGTAGATTCGAATCGCCTTTAAAGCACAGGAAAAGCGGCAAAACCTCGACAATGATGCCCTTGGCCAAAAAGGGCGTATGCGTTTTTTCCTGAATATATTCAGGAAAAAACGCATACGCCCTTTTTGGCCAACCAAGCAACCTGGAAAGGCAAATCAGCGCTACAAAGAAGTCTCGCTTCCCATCGGTCAAAAGGGCCATGCTGAATAAAGTGTCAAAACCAGAAATGCAGGACAGGCCATGGAGAAATGGGAGCCTTGCTACGCTGATGGGCGGGATGTAAATTGCCAACAGCCACTCTGGAGAAGTGTACGGTGTGTCCTGAAACATCTAAAAAACTCAGCTTAGAGAGCATAGGGCCCTTCCACTCATGGGCGTATAAATTGGGAAAACTAAAAATCAGCAAGACACAGGCACCCCAAAGTTTTGGGCTACTCTGCTGACAAGAACCTCCACTTCGTTACACCTTAAATATCCCAGGAAAGAGAAGAATGGATAAAGAAGATGTGGTCCTTATATACAATGGAATATCACTCAGCCATGAAATCAATGTCATAAGGCTAGTAGCAGCATGATGAGTGGACTTAGGTATGACGATTCTAAGTGAAATAAGTCACACAGAAAAAGACACTTATCATGAGATATCACTTATAGAGGGAATGTAAAAACCGCTACCCTTGAACTGAATTACAAAACAGAACAGAGTCACACGTTTAGAAAACACACTATGGCTGCTTAACGGGAAAGGTGAGGTGGGGTGATGCATAAAACAAGGGTTTCAAATTAGCTCAGATACCGTTCCATGAACCCAATATGTAATAGACAAGACCTACTCCTTGCTCAGTGAACTGGACTCAACACCCCCTATTCACCGCCCAAGAATATATCTGACTAGTAAGACTCTTAAAACCTATGTATTGATATCTCTCTGTAAGTGAGTCAAGTGGGTGTAAAGCGGCATAAACACAGCAGTGAAAAGCAGCTAAACCCCATTATAAAAATCAATTACTTTTAAAAACCCGTGAAACAAAGACAGTGAAAGAGAGAGAAATTCTTACAAAATTCGTTCAGGGGCTGTGATGCCACCTGGATTGACCATATCTAGACCCACAGCTGATTGAGACATAAGGGTGGACACTCTTGGGGCTGAGAGGTTTGGTGAGGTTGGGTGAGCAAACGCAGACCCTTTAAATTAATACGGCGTGGTACCCATCCCATGGGTCCCAAATCTCCAGGTTCAAGGGCATCGTCCTACACTGAAAACATGCATGAGAAACCCCGAAGATGGTACACCGTGTGATCGGGAAAGGTTTCTAAAACGCACCTCATTTCTCAACTCCTTGTGCTCCGGTTCGCCATTCCAGCCGCTTTACTAGCAATCTCCCTCCTTGGAGAATCAGCACCTTTATCCTCCTGTTCCGTACAGGTTGCAATTTGTCCTGAGGATGCACGGGAAGAGGGGGAACCAATGAGAGACTAGCTCTAGGTGTTGGGACAGGCACAGGTCACTCTATTTTCCCATCAGGAAGAAGAATTAACCACAGGCTCAGCCTGCCGCCAGGAGCCAGAATACGGCCTGAAGCAATCCTGCGCTTTTGCGGCCAGCTCCCAAGAACGCGAGTTGAAGAATAGAGCTCAGGGGCACTGCAATTCACAGACCTGCAGACTTAGAAAAGATAACTCTCGTCCACAAATATATTGAGGGAAGGCAACGAAGAGGATTTGAAAGCAAGGCAGAATTGCAGGAAACAGATTTCAGGAGGTAGATTCGAATCGCCTTTAAAGCACAGGAAAAGCGGCAAAACCTCGACAATGATGCCCTTGGCCAAAAAGGGCGTATGCGTTTTTTCCTGAATATATTCAGGAAAAAACGCATACGCCCTTTTTGGCCAACCAAGCAACCTGGAAAGGCAAATCAGCGCTACAAAGAAGTCTCGCTTCCCATCGGTCAAAAGGGCCATGCTGAATAAAGTGTCAAAACCAGAAATGCAGGACAGGCCATGGAGAAATGGGAGCCTTGCTACGCTGATGGGCGGGATGTAAATTGCCAACAGCCACTCTGGAGAAGTGTACGGTGTGTCCTGAAACATCTAAAAAACTCAGCTTAGAGAGCATAGGGCCCTTCCACTCATGGGCGTATAAATTGGGAAAACTAAAAATCAGCAAGACACAGGCACCCCAAAGTTTTGGGCTACTCTGCTGACAAGAACCTCCACTTCGTTACACCTTAAATATCCCAGGAAAGAGAAGAATGGATAAAGAAGATGTGGTCCTTATATACAATGGAATATCACTCAGCCATGAAATCAATGTCATAAGGCTAGTAGCAGCATGATGAGTGGACTTAGGTATGACGATTCTAAGTGAAATAAGTCACACAGAAAAAGACACTTATCATGAGATATCACTTATAGAGGGAATGTAAAAACCGCTACCCTTGAACTGAATTACAAAACAGAACAGAGTCACACGTTTAGAAAACACACTATGGCTGCTTAACGGGAAAGGTGAGGTGGGGTGATGCATAAAACAAGGGTTTCAAATTAGCTCAGATACCGTTCCATGAACCCAATATGTAATAGACAAGACCTACTCCTTGCTCAGTGAACTGGACTCAACACCCCCTATTCACCGCCCAAGAATATATCTGACTAGTAAGACTCTTAAAACCTATGTATTGATATCTCTCTGTAAGTGAGTCAAGTGGGTGTAAAGCGGCATAAACACAGCAGTGAAAAGCAGCTAAACCCCATTATAAAAATCAATTACTTTTAAAAACCCGTGAAACAAAGACAGTGAAAGAGAGAGAAATTCTTACAAAATTCGTTCAGGGGCTGTGATGCCACCTGGATTGACCATATCTAGACCCACAGCTGATTGAGACATAAGGGTGGACACTCTTGGGGCTGAGAGGTTTGGTGAGGTTGGGTGAGCAAACGCAGACCCTTTAAATTAATACGGCGTGGTACCCATCCCATGGGTCCCAAATCTCCAGGTTCAAGGGCATCGTCCTACACTGAAAACATGCATGAGAAACCCCGAAGATGGTACACCGTGTGATCGGGAAAGGTTTCTAAAACGCACCTCATTTCTCAACTCCTTGTGCTCCGGTTCGCCATTCCAGCCGCTTTACTAGCAATCTCCCTCCTTGGAGAATCAGCACCTTTATCCTCCTGTTCCGTACAGGTTGCAATTTGTCCTGAGGATGCACGGGAAGAGGGGGAACCAATGAGAGACTAGCTCTAGGTGTTGGGACAGGCACAGGTCACTCTATTTTCCCATCAGGAAGAAGAATTAACCACAGGCTCAGCCTGCCGCCAGGAGCCAGAATACGGCCTGAAGCAATCCTGCGCTTTTGCGGCCAGCTCCCAAGAACGCGAGTTGAAGAATAGAGCTCAGGGGCACTGCAATTCACAGACCTGCAGACTTAGAAAAGATAACTCTCGTCCACAAATATATTGAGGGAAGGCAACGAAGAGGATTTGAAAGCAAGGCAGAATTGCAGGAAACAGATTTCAGGAGGTAGATTCGAATCGCCTTTAAAGCACAGGAAAAGCGGCAAAACCTCGACAATGATGCCCTTGGCCAAAAAGGGCGTATGCGTTTTTTCCTGAATATATTCAGGAAAAAACGCATACGCCCTTTTTGGCCAACCAAGCAACCTGGAAAGGCAAATCAGCGCTACAAAGAAGTCTCGCTTCCCATCGGTCAAAAGGGCCATGCTGAATAAAGTGTCAAAACCAGAAATGCAGGACAGGCCATGGAGAAATGGGAGCCTTGCTACGCTGATGGGCGGGATGTAAATTGCCAACAGCCACTCTGGAGAAGTGTACGGTGTGTCCTGAAACATCTAAAAAACTCAGCTTAGAGAGCATAGGGCCCTTCCACTCATGGGCGTATAAATTGGGAAAACTAAAAATCAGCAAGACACAGGCACCCCAAAGTTTTGGGCTACTCTGCTGACAAGAACCTCCACTTCGTTACACCTTAAATATCCCAGGAAAGAGAAGAATGGATAAAGAAGATGTGGTCCTTATATACAATGGAATATCACTCAGCCATGAAATCAATGTCATAAGGCTAGTAGCAGCATGATGAGTGGACTTAGGTATGACGATTCTAAGTGAAATAAGTCACACAGAAAAAGACACTTATCATGAGATATCACTTATAGAGGGAATGTAAAAACCGCTACCCTTGAACTGAATTACAAAACAGAACAGAGTCACACGTTTAGAAAACACACTATGGCTGCTTAACGGGAAAGGTGAGGTGGGGTGATGCATAAAACAAGGGTTTCAAATTAGCTCAGATACCGTTCCATGAACCCAATATGTAATAGACAAGACCTACTCCTTGCTCAGTGAACTGGACTCAACACCCCCTATTCACCGCCCAAGAATATATCTGACTAGTAAGACTCTTAAAACCTATGTATTGATATCTCTCTGTAAGTGAGTCAAGTGGGTGTAAAGCGGCATAAACACAGCAGTGAAAAGCAGCTAAACCCCATTATAAAAATCAATTACTTTTCAAAACCCGTGAAACAAAGACAGTGAAAGAGAGAAAAATTCTTACAAAATTCGTTCAGGGGCTGTGATGCCACCTGGATTGACCATATCTAGACCCACAGCTGATTGAGACATAAGGGTGGACACTCTTGGGGCTGAGAGGTTTGGTGAGGTTGGGTGAGCAAACACAGACCCTTTAAATTAATACGGCGTGGTACCCATCCCATGGGTCCCAAATCTCCAGGTTCAAGGGCATCGTCCTACACTGAAAACATGCATGAGAAACCCCGAAGATGGTACACCGTGTGATCGGGAAAGGTTTCTAAAACGCACCTCATTTCTCAACTCCTTGTGCTCCGGTTCGCCATTCCAGCCGCTTTACTAGCAATCTCCCTCCTTGGAGAATCAGCACCTTTATCCTCCTGTTCCGTACAGGTTGCAATTTGTCCTGAGGATGCACGGGAAGAGGGGGAACCAATGAGAGACTAGCTCTAGGTGTTGGGACAGGCACAGGTCACTCTATTTTCCCATCAGGAAGAAGAATTAACCACAGGCTCAGCCTGCCGCCAGGAACCAGAATACGGCCTGAAGCAATCCTGCGCTTTTGCGGCCAGCTCCCAAGAAAGCGAGTTGAATAATGGAGTTCAGGGGCACAGCAATTCACAAACCTGCAGACTTAGAAATGATAACTCTCGTCCACAAATATATTGAGGGAAGGCAACGAAGAGGATTTGAAAGCAAGGCGGAATTGCAGGAAACTGATTTCAGGAGGTAGATTCGAATCGCCTTTAAAGCACAGGAAAAGCGGCAAAACCTCGACAATGATGCCCTTGGCCAAAAAGGGCGTATGCGTTTTTTCCTGAATATATTCAGGAAAAAACGCATACGCCCTTTTTGGCCAACCAAGCAACCTGGAAAGGCAAATCAGCGCTACAAAGAAGTCTCGCTTCCCATCGGTCAAAAGGGCCATGCTGAATAAAGTGTCAAAACCAGAAATGCAGGACAGGCCATGGAGAAATGGGAGCCTTGCTACGCTGATGGGCGGGATGTAAATTGCCAACAGCCACTCTGGAGAAGTGTACGGTGTGTCCTGAAACATCTAAAAAACTCAGCTTAGAGAGCATAGGGCCCTTCCACTCATGGGCGTATAAATTGGGAAAACTAAAAATCAGCAAGACACAGGCACCCCAAAGTTTTGGGCTACTCTGCTGACAAGAACCTCCACTTCGTTACACCTTAAATATCCCAGGAAAGAGAAGAATGGATAAAGAAGATGTGGTCCTTATATACAATGGAATATCACTCAGCCATGAAATCAATGTCATAAGGCTAGTAGCAGCATGATGAGTGGACTTAGGTATGACGATTCTAAGTGAAATAAGTCACACAGAAAAAGACACTTATCATGAGATATCACTTATAGAGGGAATGTAAAAACCGCTACCCTTGAACTGAATTACAAAACAGAACAGAGTCACACGTTTAGAAAACACACTATGGCTGCTTAACGGGAAAGGTGAGGTGGGGTGATGCATAAAACAAGGGTTTCAAATTAGCTCAGATACCGTTCCATGAACCCAATATGTAATAGACAAGACCTACTCCTTGCTCAGTGAACTGGACTCAACACCCCCTATTCACCGCCCAAGAATATATCTGACTAGTAAGACTCTTAAAACCTATGTATTGATATCTCTCTGTAAGTGAGTCAAGTGGGTGTAAAGCGGCATAAACACAGCAGTGAAAAGCAGCTAAACCCCATTATAAAAATCAATTACTTTTAAAAACCCGTGAAACAAAGACAGTGAAAGAGAGAGAAATTCTTACAAAATTCGTTCAGGGGCTGTGATGCCACCTGGATTGACCATATCTAGACCCACAGCTGATTGAGACATAAGGGTGGACACTCTTTGGGCTGAGAGGTTTGGTGAGGTTGGGTGAGCAAACGCAGACCCTTTAAATTAATACGGCGTGGTACCCATCCCATGGGTCCCAAATCTCCAGGTTCAAGGGCATCGTCCTACACTGAAAACATGCATGAGAAACCCCGAAGATGGTACACCGTGTGATCGGGAAAGGTTTCTAAAACGCACCTCATTTCTCAACTCCTTGTGCTCCGGTTCGCCATTCCAGCCGCTTTACTAGCAATCTCCCTCCTTGGAGAATCAGCACCTTTATCCTCCTGTTCCGTACAGGTTGCAATTTGTCCTGAGGATGCACGGGAAGAGGGGGAACCAATGAGAGACTAGCTCTAGGTGTTGGGACAGGCACAGGTCACTCTATTTTCCCATCAGGAAGAAGAATTAACCACAGGCTCAGCCTGCCGCCAGGAACCAGAATACGGCCTGAAGCAATCCTGCGCTTTTGCGGCCAGCTCCCAAGAAAGCGAGTTGAATAATGGAGTTCAGGGGCACTGCAATTCACAAACCTGCAGACTTAGAAATGATAGCTCTCGTCCACAAATATATTGAGGGAAGGCAACGAAGAGGATTTGAAAGCAAGGCAGAATTGCAGGAAACAGATTTCAGGAGGTAGATTCGAATCGCCTTTAAAGCACAGGAAAAGCGGCAAAACCTCGACAATGATGCCCTTGGCCAAAAAGGGCGTATGCGTTTTTTCCTGAATATATTCAGGAAAAAACGCATACGCCCTTTTTGGCCAACCAAGCAACCTGGAAAGGCAAATCAGCGCTACAAAGAAGTCTCGCTTCCCATCGGTCAAAAGGGCCATGCTGAATAAAGTGTCAAAACCAGAAATGCAGGACAGGCCATGGAGAAATGGGAGCCTTGCTACGCTGATGGGCGGGATGTAAATTGCCAACAGCCACTCTGGAGAAGTGTACGGTGTGTCCTGAAACATCTAAAAAACTCAGCTTAGAGAGCATAGGGCCCTTCCACTCATGGGCGTATAAATTGGGAAAACTAAAAATCAGCAAGACACAGGCACCCCAGAGTTTTGGGCTACTCTGCTGACAAGAACCTCCACTTCGTTACACCTTAAATATCCCAGGAAAGAGAAGAATGGATAAAGAAGATGTGGTCCTTATATACAATGGAATATCACTCAGCCATGAAATCAATGTCATAAGGCTAGTAGCAGCATGATGAGTGGACTTAGGTATGACGATTCTAAGTGAAATAAGTCACACAGAAAAAGACACTTATCATGAGATATCACTTATAGAGGGAATGTAAAAACCGCTACCCTTGAACTGAATTACAAAACAGAACAGAGTCACACGTTTAGAAAACACACTATGGCTGCTTAACGGGAAAGGTGAGGTGGGGTGATGCATAAAACAAGGGTTTCAAATTAGCTCAGATACCGTTCCATGAACCCAATATGTAATAGACAAGACCTACTCCTTGCTCAGTGAACTGGACTCAACACCCCCTATTCACCGCCCAAGAATATATCTGACTAGTAAGACTCTTAAAACCTATGTATTGATATCTCTCTGTAAGTGAGTCAAGTGGGTGTAAAGCGGCATAAACACAGCAGTGAAAAGCAGCTAAACCCCATTATAAAAATCAATTACTTTTAAAAACCCGTGAAACAAAGACAGTGAAAGAGAGAGAAATTCTTACAAAATTCGTTCAGGGGCTGTGATGCCACCTGGATTGACCATATCTAGACCCACAGCTGATTGAGACATAAGGGTGGACACTCTTTGGGCTGAGAGGTTTGGTGAGGTTGGGTGAGCAAACGCAGACCCTTTAAATTAATACGGCGTGGTACCCATCCCATGGGTCCCAAATCTCCAGGTTCAAGGGCATCGTCCTACACTGAAAACATGCATGAGAAACCCCGAAGATGGTACACCGTGTGATCGGGAAAGGTTTCTAAAACGCACCTCATTTCTCAACTCCTTGTGCTCCGGTTCGCCATTCCAGCCGCTTTACTAGCAATCTCCCTCCTTGGAGAATCAGCACCTTTATCCTCCTGTTCCGTACAGGTTGCAATTTGTCCTGAGGATGCACGGGAAGAGGGGGAACCAATGAGAGACTAGCTCTAGGTGTTGGGACAGGCACAGGTCACTCTATTTTCCCATCAGGAAGAAGAATTAACCACAGGCTCAGCCTGCCGCCAGGAACCAGAATACGGCCTGAAGCAATCCTGCGCTTTTGCGGCCAGCTCCCAAGAAAGCGAGTTGAATAATGGAGTTCAGGGGCACTGCAATTCACAAACCTGCAGACTTAGAAATGATAGCTCTCGTCCACAAATATATTGAGGGAAGGCAACGAAGAGGATCTGAAAGCAAGGCAGAATTGCAGGAAACAGATTTCAGGAGGTAGATTCGAATCGCCTTTAAAGCACAGGAAAAGCGGCAAAACCTCGACAATGATGCCCTTGGCCAAAAAGGGCGTATGCGTTTTTTCCTGAATATATTCAGGAAAAAACGCATACGCCCTTTTTGGCCAACCAAGCAACCTGGAAAGGCAAATCAGCGCTACAAAGAAGTCTCGCTTCCCATCGGTCAAAAGGGCCATGCTGAATAAAGTGTCAAAACCAGAAATGCAGGACAGGCCATGGAGAAATGGGAGCCTTGCTACGCTGATGGGCGGGATGTAAATTGCCAACAGCCACTCTGGAGAAGTGTACGGTGTGTCCTGAAACATCTAAAAAACTCAGCTTAGAGAGCATAGGGCCCTTCCACTCATGGGCGTATAAATTGGGAAAACTAAAAATCAGCAAGACACAGGCACCCCAAAGTTTTGGGCTACTCTGCTGACAAGAACCTCCACTTCGTTACACCTTAAATATCCCAGGAAAGAGAAGAATGGATAAAGAAGATGTGGTCCTTATATACAATGGAATATCACTCAGCCATGAAATCAATGTCATAAGGCTAGTAGCAGCATGATGAGTGGACTTAGGTATGACGATTCTAAGTGAAATAAGTCACACAGAAAAAGACACTTATCATGAGATATCACTTATAGAGGGAATGTAAAAACCGCTACCCTTGAACTGAATTACAAAACAGAACAGAGTCACACGTTTAGAAAACACACTATGGCTGCTTAACGGGAAAGGTGAGGTGGGGTGATGCATAAAACAAGGGTTTCAAATTAGCTCAGATACCGTTCCATGAACCCAATATGTAATAGACAAGACCTACTCCTTGCTCAGTGAACTGGACTCAACACCCCCTATTCACCGCCCAAGAATATATCTGACTAGTAAGAATCTTAAAACCTATGTATTGATATCTCTCTGTAAGTGAGTCAAGTGGGTGTAAAGCGGCATAAACACAGCAGTGAAAAGCAGCTAAACCCCATTATAAAAATCAATTACTTTTCAAAACCCGTGAAACAAAGACAGTGAAAGAGAGAAAAATTCTTACAAAATTCGTTCAGGGGCTGTGATGCCACCTGGATTGACCATATCTAGACCCACAGCTGATTGAGACATAAGGGTGGACACTCTTGGGGCTGAGAGGTTTGGTGAGGTTGGGTGAGCAAACGCAGACCCTTTAAATTAATACGGCGTGGTACCCATCCCATGGGTCCCAAATCTCCAGGTTCAAGGGCATCGTCCTACACTGAAAACATGCATGAGAAACCCCGAAGATGGTACACCGTGTGATCGGGAAAGGTTTCTAAAACGCACCTCATTTCTCAACTCCTTGTGCTCCGG
This sequence comes from Balaenoptera ricei, assembly GCF_028023285.1. Lineage (NCBI taxonomy): Eukaryota > Metazoa > Chordata > Mammalia > Artiodactyla > Balaenopteridae > Balaenoptera > Balaenoptera ricei. The sequence goes on from NC_082650.1 coordinate 72,997,988, forward strand.
TTCGCCATTCCAGCCGCTTTACTAGCAATCTCCCTCCTTGGAGAATCAGCACCTTTATCCTCCTGTTCCGTACAGGTTGCAATTTGTCCTGAGGATGCACGGGAAGAGGGGGAACCAATGAGAGACTAGCTCTAGGTGTTGGGACAGGCACAGGTCACTCTATTTTCCCAGCAGGAAGAAGAATTAACCACAGGCTCAGCCTGCCGCCAGGAGCCAGAATACGGCCTGAAGCAATCCTGCGCTTTTGCGGCCAGCTCCCAAGAAAGCGAGTTGAATAATGGAGTTCAGGGGCACTGCAATTCACAAACCTGCAGACTTAGAAATGATAGCTCTCGTCCACAAATATATTGAGGGAAGGCAACGAAGAGGATCTGAAAGCAAGGCAGAATTGCAGGAAACAGATTTCAGGAGGTAGATTCGAATCGCCTTTAAAGCACAGGAAAAGCGGCAAAACCTCGACAATGATGCCCTTGGCCAAAAAGGGCGTATGCGTTTTTTCCTGAATATATTCAGGAAAAAACGCATACGCCCTTTTTGGCCAACCAAGCAACCTGGAAAGGCAAATCAGCGCTACAAAGAAGTCTCGCTTCCCATCGGTCAAAAGGGCCATGCTGAATAAAGTGTCAAAACCAGAAATGCAGGACAGGCCATGGAGAAATGGGAGCCTTGCTACGCTGATGGGCGGGACGTAAATTGCCAACAGCCACTCTGGAGAAGTGTACGGTGTGTCCTGAAACATCTAAAAAACTCAGCTTAGAGAGCATAGGGCCCTTCCACTCATGGGCGTATAAATTGGGAAAACTAAAAATCAGCAAGACACAGGCACCCCAAAGTTTTGGGCTACTCTGCTGACAAGAACCTCCACTTCGTTACACCTTAAATATCCCAGGAAAGAGAAGAATGGATAAAGAAGATGTGGTCCTTATATACAATGGAATATCACTCAGCCATGAAATCAATGTCATAAGGCTAGTAGCAGCATGATGAGTGGACTTAGGTATGACGATTCTAAGTGAAATAAGTCACACAGAAAAAGACACTTATCATGAGATATCACTTATAGAGGGAATGTAAAAACCGCTACCCTTGAACTGAATTACAAAACAGAACAGAGTCACACGTTTAGAAAACACACTATGGCTGCTTAACGGGAAAGGTGAGGTGGGGTGATGCATAAAACAAGGGTTTCAAATTAGCTCAGATACCGTTCCATGAACCCAATATGTAATAGACAAGACCTACTCCTTGCTCAGTGAACTGGACTCAACACCCCCTATTCACCGCCCAAGAATATATCTGACTAGTAAGACTCTTAAAACCTATGTATTGATATCTCTCTGTAAGTGAGTCAAGTGGGTGTAAAGCGGCATAAACACAGCAGTGAAAAGCAGCTAAACCCCATTATAAAAATCAATTACTTTTCAAAACCCGTGAAACAAAGACAGTGAAAGAGAGAAAAATTCTTACAAAATTCGTTCAGGGGCTGTGATGCCACCTGGATTGACCATATCTAGACCCACAGCTGATTGAGACATAAGGGTGGACACTCTTGGGGCTGAGAGGTTTGGTGAGGTTGGGTGAGCAAACGCAGACCCTTTAAATTAATACGGCGTGGTACCCATCCCATGGGTCCCAAATCTCCAGGTTCAAGGGCATCGTCCTACACTGAAAACATGCATGAGAAACCCCGAAGATGGTACACCGTGTGATCGGGAAAGGTTTCTAAAACGCACCTCATTTCTCAACTCCTTGTGCTCCGGTTCGCCATTCCAGCCGCTTTACTAGCAATCTCCCTCCTTGGAGAATCAGCACCTTTATCCTCCTGTTCCGTACAGGTTGCAATTTGTCCTGAGGATGCACGGGAAGAGGGGGAACCAATGAGAGACTAGCTCTAGGTGTTGGGACAGGCACAGGTCACTCTATTTTCCCATCAGGAAGAAGAATTAACCACAGGCTCAGCCTGCCGCCAGGAACCAGAATACGGCCTGAAGCAATCCTGCGCTTTTGCGGCCAGCTCCCAAGAAAGCGAGTTGAATAATGGAGTTCAGGGGCACTGCAATTCACAAACCTGCAGACTTAGAAATGATAGCTCTCGTCCACAAATATATTGAGGGAAGGCAACGAAGAGGATTTGAAAGCAAGGCAGAATTGCAGGAAACAGATTTCAGGAGGTAGATTCGAATCGCCTTTAAAGCACAGGAAAAGCGGCAAAACCTCGACAATGATGCCCTTGGCCAAAAAGGGCGTATGCGTTTTTTCCTGAATATATTCAGGAAAAAACGCATACGCCCTTTTTGGCCAACCAAGCAACCTGGAAAGGCAAATCAGCGCTACAAAGAAGTCTCGCTTCCCATCGGTCAAAAGGGCCATGCTGAATAAAGTGTCAAAACCAGAAATGCAGGACAGGCCATGGAGAAATGGGAGCCTTGCTACGCTGATGGGCGGGATGTAAATTGCCAACAGCCACTCTGGAGAAGTGTACGGTGTGTCCTGAAACATCTAAAAAACTCAGCTTAGAGAGCATAGGGCCCTTCCACTCATGGGCGTATAAATTGGGAAAACTAAAAATCAGCAAGACACAGGCACCCCAAAGTTTTGGGCTACTCTGCTGACAAGAACCTCCACTTCGTTACACCTTAAATATCCCAGGAAAGAGAAGAATGGATAAAGAAGATGTGGTCCTTATATACAATGGAATATCACTCAGCCATGAAATCAATGTCATAAGGCTAGTAGCAGCATGATGAGTGGACTTAGGTATGACGATTCTAAGTGAAATAACTCACACAGAAAAAGACACTTATCATGAGATATCACTTATAGAGGGAATGTAAAAACCGCTACCCTTGAACTGAATTACAAAACAGAACAGAGTCACACGTTTAGAAAACACACTATGGCTGCTTAACGGGAAAGGTGAGGTGGGGTGATGCATAAAACAAGGGTTTCAAATTAGCTCAGATACCGTTCCATGAACCCAATATGTAATAGACAAGACCTACTCCTTGCTCAGTGAATTGGACTCAACACCCCCTATTCACCGCCCAAGAATATATCTGACTAGTAAGACTCTTAAAACCTATGTATTGATATCTCTCTGTAAGTGAGTCAAGTGGGTGTAAAGCGGCATAAACACAGCAGTGAAAAGCAGCTAAACCCCATTATAAAAATCAATTACTTTTCAAAACCCGTGAAACAAAGACAGTGAAAGAGAGAAAAATTCTTACAAAATTCGTTCAGGGGCTGTGATGCCACCTGGATTGACCATATCTAGACCCACAGCTGATTGAGACATAAGGGTGGACACTCTTGGGGCTGAGAGGTTTGGTGAGGTTGGGTGAGCAAACGCAGACCCTTTAAATTAATACGGCGTGGTACCCATCCCATGGGTCCCAAATCTCCAGGTTCAAGGGCATCGTCCTACACTGAAAACATGCATGAGAAACCCCGAAGATGGTACACCGTGTGATCGGGAAAGGTTTCTAAAACGCACCTCATTTCTCAACTCCTTGTGCTCCGGTTCGCCATTCCAGCCGCTTTACTAGCAATCTCCCTCCTTGGAGAATCAGCACCTTTATCCTCCTGTTCCGTACAGGTTGCAATTTGTCCTGAGGATGCACGGGAAGAGGGGGAACCAATGAGAGACTAGCTCTAGGTGTTGGGACAGGCACAGGTCACTCTATTTTCCCATCAGGAAGAAGAATTAACCACAGGCTCAGCCTGCCGCCAGGAACCAGAATACGGCCTGAAGCAATCCTGCGCTTTTGCGGCCAGCTCCCAAGAAAGCGAGTTGAATAATGGAGTTCAGGGGCACTGCAATTCACAAACCTGCAGACTTAGAAATGATAGCTCTCGTCCACAAATATATTGAGGGAAGGCAACGAAGAGGATTTGAAAGCAAGGCAGAATTGCAGGAAACAGATTTCAGGAGGTAGATTCGAATCGCCTTTAAAGCACAGGAAAAGCGGCAAAACCTCGACAATGATGCCCTTGGCCAAAAAGGGCGTATGCGTTTTTTCCTGAATATATTCAGGAAAAAACGCATACGCCCTTTTTGGCCAACCAAGCAACCTGGAAAGGCAAATCAGCGCTACAAAGAAGTCTCGCTTCCCATCGGTCAAAAGGGCCATGCTGAATAAAGTGTCAAAACCAGAAATGCAGGACAGGCCATGGAGAAATGGGAGCCTTGCTACGCTGATGGGCGGGATGTAAATTGCCAACAGCCACTCTGGAGAAGTGTACGGTGTGTCCTGAAACATCTAAAAAACTCAGCTTAGAGAGCATAGGGCCCTTCCACTCATGGGCGTATAAATTGGGAAAACTAAAAATCAGCAAGACACAGGCACCCCAAAGTTTTGGGCTACTCTGCTGACAAGAACCTCCACTTCGTTACACCTTAAATATCCCAGGAAAGAGAAGAATGGATAAAGAAGATGTGGTCCTTATATACAATGGAATATCACTCAGCCATGAAATCAATGTCATAAGGCTAGTAGCAGCATGATGAGTGGACTTAGGTATGACGATTCTAAGTGAAATAAGTCCCACAGAAAAAGACACTTATCATGAGATATCACTTATAGAGGGAATGTAAAAACCGCTACCCTTGAACTGAATTACAAAACAGAACAGAGTCACACGTTTAGAAAACACACTATGGCTGCTTAACGGGAAAGGTGAGGTGGGGTGATGCATAAAACAAGGGTTTCAAATTAGCTCAGATACCGTTCCATGAACCCAATATGTAATAGACAAGACCTACTCCTTGCTCAGTGAACTGGACTCAACACCCCCTATTCACCGCCCAAGAATATATCTGACTAGTAAGACTCTTAAAACCTATGTATTGATATCTCTCTGTAAGTGAGTCAAGTGGGTGTAAAGCGGCATAAACACAGCAGTGAAAAGCAGCTAAACCCCATTATAAAAATCAATTACTTTTCAAAACCCGTGAAACAAAGACAGTGAAAGAGAGAGAAATTCTTACAAAATTCGTTCAGGGGCTGTGATGCCACCTGGATTGACCATATCTAGACCCACAGCTGATTGAGACATAAGGGTGGACACTCTTTGGGCTGAGAGGTTTGGTGAGGTTGGGTGAGCAAACGCAGACCCTTTAAATTAATACGGCGTGGTACCCATCCCATGGGTCCCAAATCTCCAGGTTCAAGGGCATCGTCCTACACTGAAAACATGCATGAGAAACCCCGAAGATGGTACACCGTGTGATCGGGAAAGGTTTCTAAAACGCACCTCATTTCTCAACTCCTTGTGCTCCGGTTCGCCATTCCAGCCGCTTTACTAGCAATCTCCCTCCTTGGAGAATCAGCACCTTTATCCTCCTGTTCCGTACAGGTTGCAATTTGTCCTGAGGATGCACGGGAAGAGGGGGAACCAATGAGAGACTAGCTCTAGGTGTTGGGACAGGCACAGGTCACTCTATTTTCCCATCAGGAAGAAGAATTAACCACAGGCTCAGCCTGCCGCCAGGAACCAGAATACGGCCTGAAGCAATCCTGCGCTTTTGCGGCCAGCTCCCAAGAAAGCGAGTTGAATAATGGAGTTCAGGGGCACTGCAATTCACAAACCTGCAGACTTAGAAATGATAGCTCTCGTCCACAAATATATTGAGGGAAGGCAACGAAGAGGATCTGAAAGCAAGGCAGAATTGCAGGAAACAGATTTCAGGAGGTAGATTCGAATCGCCTTTAAAGCACAGGAAAAGCGGCAAAACCTCGACAATGATGCCCTTGGCCAAAAAGGGCGTATGCGTATTTTCCTGAATATATTCAGGAAAAAACGCATACGCCCTTTTTGGCCAACCAAGCAACCTGGAAAGGCAAATCAGCGCTACAAAGAAGTCTCGCTTCCCATCGGTCAAAAGGGCCATGCTGAATAAAGTGTCAAAACCAGAAATGCAGGACAGGCCATGGAGAAATGGGAGCCTTGCTACGCTGATGGGCGGGACGTAAATTGCCAACAGCCACTCTGGAGAAGTGTACGGTGTGTCCTGAAACATCTAAAAAACTCAGCTTAGAGAGCATAGGGCCCTTCCACTCATGGGCGTATAAATTGGGAAAACTAAAAATCAGCAAGACACAGGCACCCCAAAGTTTTGGGCTACTCTGCTGACAAGAACCTCCACTTCGTTACACCTTAAATATCCCAGGAAAGAGAAGAATGGATAAAGAAGATGTGGTCCTTATATACAATGGAATATCACTCAGCCATGAAATCAATGTCATAAGGCTAGTAGCAGCATGATGAGTGGACTTAGGTATGACGATTCTAAGTGAAATAAGTCACACAGAAAAAGACACTTATCATGAGATATCACTTATAGAGGGAATGTAAAAACCGCTACCCTTGAACTGAATTACAAAACAGAACAGAGTCACACGTTTAGAAAACACACTATGGCTGCTTAACGGGAAAGGTGAGGTGGGGTGATGCATAAAACAAGGGTTTCAAATTAGCTCAGATACCGTTCCATGAACCCAATATGTAATAGACAAGACCTACTCCTTGCTCAGTGAACTGGACTCAACACCCCCTATTCACCGCCCAAGAATATATCTGACTAGTAAGACTCTTAAAACCTATGTATTGATATCTCTCTGTAAGTGAGTCAAGTGGGTGTAAAGCGGCATAAACACAGCAGTGAAAAGCAGCTAAACCCCATTATAAAAATCAATTACTTTTCAAAACCCGTGAAACAAAGACAGTGAAAGAGAGAAAAATTCTTACAAAATTCGTTCAGGGGCTGTGATGCCACCTGGATTGACCATATCTAGACCCACAGCTGATTGAGACATAAGGGTGGACACTCTTGGGGCTGAGAGGTTTGGTGAGGTTGGGTGAGCAAACGCAGACCCTTTAAATTAATACGGCGTGGTACCCATCCCATGGGTCCCAAATCTCCAGGTTCAAGGGCATCGTCCTACACTGAAAACATGCATGAGAAACCCCGAAGATGGTACACCGTGTGATCGGGAAAGGTTTCTAAAACGCACCTCATTTCTCAACTCCTTGTGCTCCGGTTCGCCATTCCAGCCGCTTTACTAGCAATCTCCCTCCTTGGAGAATCAGCACCTTTATCCTCCTGTTCCGTACAGGTTGCAATTTGTCCTGAGGATGCACGGGAAGAGGGGGAACCAATGAGAGACTAGCTCTAGGTGTTGGGACAGGCACAGGTCACTCTATTTTCCCAGCAGGAAGAAGAATTAACCACAGGCTCAGCCTGCCGCCAGGAGCCAGAATACGGCCTGAAGCAATCCTGCGCTTTTGCGGCCAGCTCCCAAGAAAGCGAGTTGAATAATGGAGTTCAGGGGCACTGCAATTCACAAACCTGCAGACTTAGAAATGATAGCTCTCGTCCACAAATATATTGAGGGAAGGCAACGAAGAGGATCTGAAAGCAAGGCAGAATTGCAGGAAACAGATTTCAGGAGGTAGATTCGAATCGCCTTTAAAGCACAGGAAAAGCGGCAAAACCTCGACAATGATGCCCTTGGCCAAAAAGGGCGTATGCGTATTTTCCTGAATATATTCAGGAAAAAACGCATACGCCCTTTTTGGCCAACCAAGCAACCTGGAAAGGCAAATCAGCGCTACAAAGAAGTCTCGCTTCCCATCGGTCAAAAGGGCCATGCTGAATAAAGTGTCAAAACCAGAAATGCAGGACAGGCCATGGAGAAATGGGAGCCTTGCTACGCTGATGGGCGGGACGTAAATTGCCAACAGCCACTCTGGAGAAGTGTACGGTGTGTCCTGAAACATCTAAAAAACTCAGCTTAGAGAGCATAGGGCCCTTCCACTCATGGGCGTATAAATTGGGAAAACTAAAAATCAGCAAGACACAGGCACCCCAAAGTTTTGGGCTACTCTGCTGACAAGAACCTCCACTTCGTTACACCTTAAATATCCCAGGAAAGAGAAGAATGGATAAAGAAGATGTGGTCCTTATATACAATGGAATATCACTCAGCCATGAAATCAATGTCATAAGGCTAGTAGCAGCATGATGAGTGGACTTAGGTATGACGATTCTAAGTGAAATAAGTCACACAGAAAAAGACACTTATCATGAGATATCACTTATAGAGGGAATGTAAAAACCGCTACCCTTGAACTGAATTACAAAACAGAACAGAGTCACACGTTTAGAAAACACACTATGGCTGCTTAACGGGAAAGGTGAGGTGGGGTGATGCATAAAACAAGGGTTTCAAATTAGCTCAGATACCGTTCCATGAACCCAATATGTAATAGACAAGACCTACTCCTTGCTCAGTGAACTGGACTCAACACCCCCTATTCACCGCCCAAGAATATATCTGACTAGTAAGAATCTTAAAACCTATGTATTGATATCTCTCTGTAAGTGAGTCAAGTGGGTGTAAAGCGGCATAAACACAGCAGTGAAAAGCAGCTAAACCCCATTATAAAAATCAATTACTTTTCAAAACCCGTGAAACAAAGACAGTGAAAGAGAGAAAAATTCTTACAAAATTCGTTCAGGGGCTGTGATGCCACCTGGATTGACCATATCTAGACCCACAGCTGATTGAGACATAAGGGTGGACACTCTTGGGGCTGAGAGGTTTGGTGAGGTTGGGTGAGCAAACGCAGACCCTTTAAATTAATACGGCGTGGTACCCATCCCATGGGTCCCAAATCTCCAGGTTCAAGGGCATCGTCCTACACTGAAAACATGCATGAGAAACCCCGAAGATGGTACACCGTGTGATCGGGAAAGGTTTCTAAAACGCACCTCATTTCTCAACTCCTTGTGCTCCGGTTCGCCATTCCAGCCGCTTTACTAGCAATCTCCCTCCTTGGAGAATCAGCACCTTTATCCTCCTGTTCCGTACAGGTTGCAATTGGTCCTGAGGATGCACGGGAAGAGGGGGAACCAATGAGAGACTAGCTCTAGGTGTTGGGACAGGCACAGGTCACTCTATTTTCCCATCAGGAAGAAGAATTAACCACAGGCTCAGCCTGCCGCCAGGAACCAGAATACGGCGTGAAGCAATCCTGCGCTTTTGCGGCCAGCTCCCAAGAAAGCGAGTTGAATAATGGAGCTCAGGGGCACTGCAATTCACAAACCTGCAGACTTAGAAATGATAGCTCTCGTCCACAAATATATTGAGGGAAGGCAACGAACAGGATCTGAAAGCAAGGCAGAATTGCAGGAAACAGATTTCAGGAGGTAGATTCGAATCGCCTTTAAAGCACAGGAAAAGCGGCAAAACCTCGACAATGATGCCCTTGGCCAAAAAGGGCGTATGCGTTTTTTCCTGAATATATTCAGGAAAAAACGCATACGCCCTTTTTGGCCAACCAAGCAACCTGGAAAGGCAAATCAGCGCTACAAAGAAGTCTCGCTTCCCATCGGTCAAAAGGGCCATGCTGAATAAAGTGTCAAAACCAGAAATGCAGGACAGGCCATGGAGAAATGGGAGCCTTGCTACGCTGATGGGCGGGATGTAAATTGCCAACAGCCACTCTGGAGAAGTGTACGGTGTGTCCTGAAACATCTAAAAAACTCAGCTTAGAGAGCATAGGGCCCTTCCACTCATGGGCCTATAAATTGGGAAAACTAAAAATCAGCAAGACACAGGCACCCCAAAGTTTTGGGCTACTCTGCTGACAAAAACCTCCACTTCGTTACACCTTAAATATCCCAGGAAAGAGAAGAATGGATAAAGAAGATGTGTTCCTTATATACAGTGGAATATCACTCAGCCATGAAATCAATGTCATAAGGCTAGAAGCAGCATGATGAGTGGAATTAGGTATGACGATTCTAAGTGAAATAAGTCACACAGAAAAAGACACTTATCATGAGATATCACTTATAGAGGGAATGTAAAAACCGCTACCCTTGAACTGAATTACAAAACAGAACAGAGTCACACGTTTAGAAAACACACTATGGCTGCTTAACGGGAAAGGTGAGGTGGGGTGATGCATAAAACAAGGGTTTCAAATTAGCTCAGATACCGTTCCATGAACCCAATATGTAATAGACAAGACCTACTCCTTGCTCAGTGAACTGGACTCAACACCCCCTATTCACCGCCCAAGAATATATCTGACTAGTAAGACTCTTAAAACCTATGTATTGATATCTCTCTGTAAGTGAGTCAAGTGGGTGTAAAGCGGCATAAACACAGCAGTGAAAAGCAGCTAAACCCCATTATAAAAATCAATTACTTTTCAAAACCCGTGAAACAAAGACAGTGAAAGAGAGAGAAATTCTTACAAAATTCGTTCAGGGGCTGTGATGCCACCTGGATTGACCATATGTAGACCCACAGCTGATTGAGACATAAGGGTGGACACTCTTGGGGCTGAGAGGTTTGGTGAGGTTGGGTGAGCAAACGCAGACCCTTTAAATTAATACGGCGTGGTACCCATCCCATGGGTCCCAAATCTCCAGGTTCAAGGGCATCGTCCTACACTGAAAACATGCATGAGAAACCCCGAAGATGGTACACCGTGTGATCGGGAAAGGTTTCTAAAACGCACCTCATTTCTCAACTCCTTGTGCTCCGGTTGGCCATTCCAGCCGCTTTACTAGCAATCTCCCTCCTTGGAGAATCAGCACCTTTATCCTCCTGTTCCGTACAGGTTGCAATTTGTCCTGAGGATGCACGGGAAGAGGGGGAACCAATGAGAGACTAGCTCTAGGTGTTGGGACAGGCACAGGTCACTCTATTTTCCCATCAGGAAGAAGAATTAACCACAGGCTCAGCCTGCCGCCAGGAACCAGAATACGGCCTGAAGCAATCCTGCGCTTTTGCGGCCAGCTCCCAAGAAAGCGAGTTGAATAATGGAGTTCAGGGGCACTGCAATTCACAAACCTGCAGACTTAGAAATGATAGCTCTCGTCCACAAATATATTGAGGGAAGGCAACGAAGAGGATCTGAAAGCAAGGCAGAATTGCAGGAAACAGATTTCAGGAGGTAGATTCGAATCGCCTTTAAAGCACAGGAAAAGCGGCAAAACCTCGACAATGATGCCCTTGGCCAAAAAGGGCGTATGCGTATTTTCCTGAATATATTCAGGAAAAAACGCATACGCCCTTTTTGGCCAACCAAGCAACCTGGAAAGGCAAATCAGCGCTACAAAGAAGTCTCGCTTCCCATCGGTCAAAAGGGCCATGCTGAATAAAGTGTCAAAACCAGAAATGCAGGACAGGCCATGGAGAAATGGGAGCCTTGCTACGCTGATGGGCGGGACGTAAATTGCCAACAGCCACTCTGGAGAAGTGTACGGTGTGTCCTGAAACATCTAAAAAACTCAGCTTAGAGAGCATAGGGCCCTTCCACTCATGGGCGTATAAATTGGGAAAACTAAAAATCAGCAAGACACAGGCACCCCAAAGTTTTGGGCTACTCTGCTGACAAGAACCTCCACTTCGTTACACCTTAAATATCCCAGGAAAGAGAAGAATGGATAAAGAAGATGTGGTCCTTATATACAATGGAATATCACTCAGCCATGAAATCAATGTCATAAGGCTAGTAGCAGCATGATGAGTGGACTTAGGTATGACGATTCTAAGTGAAATAAGTCACACAGAAAAAGACACTTATCATGAGATATCACTTATAGAGGGAATGTAAAAACCGCTACCCTTGAACTGAATTACAAAACAGAACAGAGTCACACGTTTAGAAAACACACTATGGCTGCTTAACGGGAAAGGTGAGGTGGGGTGATGCATAAAACAAGGGTTTCAAATTAGCTCAGATACCGTTCCATGAACCCAATATGTAATAGACAAGACCTACTCCTTGCTCAGTGAACTGGACTCAACACCCCCTATTCACCGCCCAAGAATATATCTGACTAGTAAGAATCTTAAAACCTATGTATTGATATCTCTCTGTAAGTGAGTCAAGTGGGTGTAAAGCGGCATAAACACAGCAGTGAAAAGCAGCTAAACCCCATTATAAAAATCAATTACTTTTCAAAACCCGTGAAACAAAGACAGTGAAAGAGAGAGAAATTCTTACAAAATTCGTTCAGGGGCTGTGATGCCACCTGGATTGACCATATGTAGACCCACAGCTGATTGAGACATAAGGGTGGACACTCTTGGGGCTGAGAGGTTTGGTGAGGTTGGGTGAGCAAACGCAGACCCTTTAAATTAATACGGCGTGGTACCCATCCCATGGGTCCCAAATCTCCAGGTTCAAGGGCATCGTCCTACACTGAAAACATGCATGAGAAACCCCGAAGATGGTACACCGTGTGATCGGGAAAGGTTTCTAAAACGCACCTCATTTCTCAACTCCTTGTGCTCCGGTTCGCCATTCCAGCCGCTTTACTAGCAATCTCCCTCCTTGGAGAATCAGCACCTTTATCCTCCTGTTCCGTACAGGTTGCAATTGGTCCTGAGGATGCACGGGAAGAGGGGGAACCAATGAGAGACTAGCTCTAGGTGTTGGGACAGGCACAGGTCACTCTATTTTCCCATCAGGAAGAAGAATTAACCACAGGCTCAGCCTGCCGCCAGGAACCAGAATACGGCCTGAAGCAATCCTGCGCTTTTGCGGCCAGCTCCCAAGAAAGCGAGTTGAATAATGGAGCTCAGGGGCACTGCAATTCACAAACCTGCAGACTTAGAAATGATAGCTCTCGTCCACAAATATATTGAGGGAAGGCAACGAAGAGGATTTGAAAGCAAGGCAGAATTGCAGGAAACAGATTTCAGGAGGTAGATTCGAATCGCCTTTAAAGCACAGGAAAAGCGGCAAAACCTCGACAATGATGCCCTTGGCCAAAAAGGGCGTATGCGTTTTTTCCTGAATATATTCAGGAAAAAACGCATACGCCCTTTTTGGCCAACCAAGCAACCTGGAAAGGCAAATCAGCGCTACAAAGAAGTCTCGCTTCCCATCGGTCAAAAGGGCCATGCTCAATAAAGTGTCAAAACCAGAAATGCAGGACAGGCCATGGAGAAATGGGAGCCTTGCTACGCTGATGGGCGGGATGTAAATTGCCAACAGCCACTCTGGAGAAGTGTACAGTGTGTCCTGAAACATCTAAAAAACTCAGCTTAGAGAGCATAGGGCCCTTCCACTCATGGGCCTATAAATTGGGAAAACTAAAAATCAGCAAGACACAGGCACCCCAAAGTTTTGGGCTACTCTGCTGACAAGAACCTCCACTTCGTTACACCTTAAATATCCCAGGAAAGAGAAGAATGGATAAAGAAGATGTGGTCCTTATATACAGTGGAATATCACTCAGCCATGAAATCAATGTCATAAGGCTAGAAGCAGCATGATGAGTGGACTTAGGTATGACGATTCTAAGTGAAATAAGTCACACAGAAAAAGACACTTATCATGAGATATCACTTATAGAGGGAATGTAAAAACCGCTACCCTTGAACTGAATTACAAAACAGAACAGAGTCACACGTTTAGAAAACACACTATGGCTGCTTAACGGGAAAGGTGAGGTGGGGTGATGCATAAAACAAGGGTTTCAAATTAGCTCAGATACCGTTCCATGAACCCAATATGTAATAGACAAGACCTACTCCTTGCTCAGTGAACTGGACTCAACACCCCCTATTCACCGCCCAAGAATATATCTGACTAGTAAGACTCTTAAAACCTATGTATTGATATCTCTCTGTAAGTGAGTCAAGTGGGTGTAAAGCGGCATAAACACAGCAGTGAAAAGCAGCTAAACCCCATTATAAAAATCAATTACTTTTCAAAACCCGTGAAACAAAGACAGTGAAAGAGAGAGAAATTCTTACAAAATTCGTTCAGGGGCTGTGATGCCACCTGGATTGACCATATCTACACCCACAGCTGATTGAGACATAAGGGTGGACACTCTTGGGGCTGAGAGGTTTGGTGAGGTTGGGTGAGCAAACGCAGACCCTTTAAATTAATACGGCGTGGTACCCATCCCATGGGTCCCAAATCTCCAGGTTCAAGGGCATCGTCCTACACTGAAAACATGCATGAGAAACCCCGAAGATGGTACACCGTGTGATCGGGAAAGGTTTCTAAAACGCACCTCATTTCTCAACTCCTTGTGCTCCGGTTCGCCATTCCAGCCGCTTTACTAGCAATCTCCCTCCTTGGAGAATCAGCACCTTTATCCTCCTGTTCCGTACAGGTTGCAATTGGTCCTGAGGATGCACGGGAAGAGGGGGAACCAATGAGAGACTAGCTCTAGGTGTTGGGACAGGCACAGGTCACTCTATTTTCCCATCAGGAAGAAGAATTAACCACAGGCTCAGCCTGCCGCCAGGAACCAGAATACGGCCTGAAGCAATCCTGCGCTTTTGCGGCCAGCTCCCAAGAAAGCGAGTTGAATAATGGAGCTCAGGGGCACTGCAATTCACAAACCTGCAGACTTAGAAATGATAGCTCTCGTCCACAAATATATTGAGGGAAGGCAACGAACAGGATTTGAAAGCAAGGCAGAATTGCAGGAAACAGATTTCAGGAGGTAGATTCGAATCGCCTTTAAAGCACAGGAAAAGCGGCAAAACCTCGACAATGATGCCCTTGGCCAAAAAGGGCGTATGCGTTTTTTCCTGAATATATTCAGGAAAAAACGCATACGCCCTTTTTGGCCAACCAAGCAACCTGGAAAGGCAAATCAGCGCTACAAAGAAGTCTCGCTTCCCATCGGTCAAAAGGGCCATGCTGAATAAAGTGTCAAAACCAGAAATGCAGGACAGGCCATGGAGAAATGGGAGCCTTGCTACGCTGATGGGCGGGATGTAAATTGCCAACAGCCACTCTGGAGAAGTGTACGGTGTGTCCTGAAACATCTAAAAAACTCAGCTTAGAGAGCATAGGGCCCTTCCACTCATGGGCGTATAAATTGGGAAAACTAAAAATCAGCAAGACACAGGCACCCCAAAGTTTTGGGCTACTCTGCTGACAAGAACCTCCACTTCGTTACACCTTAAATATCCCAGGAAAGAGAAGAATGGATAAAGAAGATGTGTTCCTTATATACAGTGGAATATCACTCAGCCATGAAATCAATGTCATAAGGCTAGAAGCAGCATGATGAGTGGAATTAGGTATGACGATTCTAAGTGAAAAAAGTCACACAGAAAAAGACACTTATCATGAGATATCACTTATAGAGGGAATGTAAAAACCGCTACCCTTGAACTGAATTATAAAACAGAACAGAGTCACACGTTTAGAAAACACACTATGGCTGCTTAACGGGAAAGGTGAGGTGGGGTGATGCATAAAACAAGGGTTTCAAATTAGCTCAGATACCGTTCCATGAACCCAATATGTAATAGACAAGACCTACTCCTTGCTCAGTGAACTGGACTCAACACCCCCTATTCACCGCCCAAGAATATATCTGACTAGTAAGACTCTTAAAACCTATGTATTGATATCTCTCTGTAAGTGAGTCAAGTGGGTGTAAAGCGGCATAAACACAGCAGTGAAAAGCAGCTAAACCCCATTATAAAAATCAATTACTTTTCAAAACCCGTGAAACAAAGACAGTGAAAGAGAGAGAAATTCTTACAAAATTCGTTCAGGGGCTGTGATGCCACCTGGATTGACCATATCTAGACCCACAGCTGATTGAGACATAAGGGTGGACACTCTTGGGGCTGAGAGGTTTGGTGAGGTTGGGTGAGCAAACGCAGACCCTTTAAATTAATACGGCGTGGTACCCATCCCATGGGTCCCAAATCTCCAGGTTCAAGGGCATCGTCCTACACTGAAAACATGCATGAGAAACCCCGAAGATGGTACACCGTGTGATCGGGAAAGGTTTCTAAAACGCACCTCATTTCTCAACTCCTTGTGCTCCGGTTCGCCATTCCAGCCGCTTTCCTAGCAATCTCCCTCCTTGGAGAATCAGCACCTTTATCCTCCTGTTCCGTACAGGTTGCAATTGGTCCTGAGGATGCACGGGAAGAGGGGGAACCAATGAGAGACTAGCTCTAGGTGTTGGGACAGGCACAGGTCACTCTATTTTCCCATCAGGAAGAAGAATTAACCACAGGCTCAGCCTGCCGCCAGGAACCAGAATACGGCCTGAAGCAATCCTGCGCTTTTGCGGCCAGCTCCCAAGAAAGCGAGTTGAATAATGGAGCTCAGGGGCACTGCAATTCACAAACCTGCAGACTTAGAAA
The DNA here is from genome assembly GCF_028023285.1 of Balaenoptera ricei. Lineage (NCBI taxonomy): Eukaryota > Metazoa > Chordata > Mammalia > Artiodactyla > Balaenopteridae > Balaenoptera > Balaenoptera ricei. Next base: position 73,014,151 of record NC_082650.1, read on the forward strand.
TGATAGCTCTCGTCCACAAATATATTGAGGGAAGGCAACGAAGAGGATTTGAAAGCAAGGCAGAATTGCAGGAAACAGATTTCAGGAGGTAGATTCGAATCGCCTTTAAAGCACAGGAAAAGCGGCAAAACCTCGACAATGATGCCCTTGGCCAAAAAGGGCGTATGCGTTTTTTCCTGAATATATTCAGGAAAAAACGCATACGCCCTTTTTGGCCAACCAAGCAACCTGGAAAGGCAAATCAGCGCTACAAAGAAGTCTCGCTTCCCATCGGTCAAAAGGGCCATGCTGAATAAAGTGTCAAAACCAGAAATGCAGGACAGGCCATGGAGAAATGGGAGCCTTGCTACGCTGATGGGCGGGATGTAAATTGCCAACAGCCACTCTGGAGAAGTGTACGGTGTGTCCTGAAACATCTAAAAAACTCAGCTTAGAGAGCATAGGGCCCTTCCACTCATGGGCGTATAAATTGGGAAAACTAAAAATCAGCAAGACACAGGCACCCCAAAGTTTTGGGCTACTCTGCTGACAAGAACCTCCACTTCGTTACACCTTAAATATCCCAGGAAAGAGAAGAATGGATAAAGAAGATGTGTTCCTTATATACAGTGGAATATCACTCAGCCATGAAATCAATGTCATAAGGCTAGAAGCAGCATGATGAGTGGAATTAGGTATGACGATTCTAAGTGAAATAAGTCACACAGAAAAAGACACTTATCATGAGATATCACTTATAGAGGGAATGTAAAAACCGCTACCCTTGAACTGAATTACAAAACAGAACAGAGTCACACGTTTAGAAAACACACTATGGCTGCTTAACGGGAAAGGTGAGGTGGGGTGATGCATAAAACAAGGGTTTCAAATTAGCTCAGATACCGTTCCATGAACCCAATATGCAATATACAAGACCTACTCCTTGCTCAGTGAACTGGACTCAACACCCCCTATTCACCGCCCAAGAATATATCTGACTAGTAAGACTCTTAAAACCTATGTATTGATATCTCTCTGTAAGTGAGTCAAGTGGGTGTAAAGCGGCATAAACACAGCAGTGAAAAGCAGCTAAACCCCATTATAAAAATCAATTACTTTTCAAAACCCGTGAAACAAAGACAGTGAAAGAGAGAGAAATTCTTACAAAATTCGTTCAGGGGCTGTGATGCCACCTGGATTGACCATATGTAGACCCACAGCTGATTGAGACATAAGGGTGGACACTCTTGGGGCTGAGAGGTTTGGTGAGGTTGGGTGAGCAAACGCAGACCCTTTAAATTAATACGGCGTGGTACCCATCCCATGGGTCCCAAATCTCCAGGTTCAAGGGCATCGTCCTACACTGAAAACATGCATGAGAAACCCCGAAGATGGTACACCGTGTGATCGGGAAAGGTTTCTAAAACGCACCTCATTTCTCAACTCCTTGTGCTCCGGTTCGCCATTCCAGCCGCTTTACTAGCAATCTCCCTCCTTGGAGAATCAGCACCTTTATCCTCCTGTTCCGTACAGGTTGCAATTTGTCCTGAGGATGCACGGGAAGAGGGGGAACCAATGAGAGACTAGCTCTAGGTGTTGGGACAGGCACAGGTCACTCTATTTTCCCATCAGGAAGAAGAATTAACCACAGGCTCAGCCTGCCGCCAGGAACCAGAATACGGCCTGAAGCAATCCTGCGCTTTTGCGGCCAGCTCCCAAGAAAGCGAGTTGAATAATGGAGCTCAGGGGCACTGCAATTCACAAACCTGCAGACTTAGAAATGATAGCTCTCGTCCACAAATATATTGAGGGAAGGCAACGAACAGGATTTGAAAGCAAGGCAGAATTGCAGGAAACAGATTTCAGGAGGTAGATTCGAATCGCCTTTAAAGCACAGGAAAAGCGGCAAAACCTCGACAATGATGCCCTTGGCCAAAAAGGGCGTATGCGTTTTTTCCTGAATATATTCAGGAAAAAACGCATACGCCCTTTTTGGCCAACCAAGCAACCTGGAAAGGCAAATCAGCGCTACAAAGAAGTCTCGCTTCCCATCGGTCAAAAGGGCCATGCTGAATAAAGTGTCAAAACCAGAAATGCAGGACAGGCCATGGAGAAATGGGAGCCTTGCTACGCTGATGGGCGGGATGTAAATTGCCAACAGCCACTCTGGAGAAGTGTACGGTGTGTCCTGAAACATCTAAAAAACTCAGCTTAGAGAGCATAGGGCCCTTCCACTCATGGGCGTATAAATTGGGAAAACTAAAAATCAGCAAGACACAGGCACCCCAAAGTTTTGGGCTACTCTGCTGACAAGAACCTCCACTTCGTTACACCTTAAATATCCCAGGAAAGAGAAGAATGGATAAAGAAGATGTGGTCCTTATATACAGTGGAATATCACTCAGCCATGAAATCAATGTCATAAGGCTAGAAGCAGCATGATGAGTGGACTTAGGTATGATGATTCTAAGTGAAATAAGTCACACAGAAAAAGACACTTATCATGAGATATCACTTATAGAGGGAATGTAAAAACCGCTACCCTTGAACTGAATTACAAAACAGAACAGAGTCACACGTTTAGAAAACACACTATGGCTGCTTAACGGGAAAGGTGAGGTGGGGTGATGCATAAAACAAGGGTTTCAAATTAGCTCAGATACCGTTCCATGAACCCAATATGTAATAGACAAGACCTACTCCTTGCTCAGTGAACTGGACTCAACACCCCCTATTCACCGCCCAAGAATATATCTGACTAGTAAGACTCTTAAAACCTATGTATTGATATCTCTCTGTAAGTGAGTCAAGTGGGTGTAAAGCGGCATAAACACAGCAGTGAAAAGCAGCTAAACCCCATTATAAAAATCAATTACTTTTCAAAACCCGTGAAACAAAGACAGTGAAAGAGAGAGAAATTCTTACAAAATTCGTTCAGGGGCTGTGATGCCACCTGGATTGACCATATCTACACCCACAGCTGATTGAGACATAAGGGTGGACACTCTTGGGGCTGAGAGGTTTGGTGAGGTTGGGTGAGCAAACGCAGACCCTTTAAATTAATACGGCGTGGTACCCATCCCATGGGTCCCAAATCTCCAGGTTCAAGGGCATCGTCCTACACTGAAAACATGCATGAGAAACCCCGAAGATGGTACACCGTGTGATCGGGAAAGGTTTCTAAAACGCACCTCATTTCTCAACTCCTTGTGCTCCGGTTCGCCATTCCAGCCGCTTTCCTAGCAATCTCCCTCCTTGGAGAATCAGCACCTTTATCCTCCTGTTCCGTACAGGTTGCAATTGGTCCTGAGGATGCACGGGAAGAGGGGGAACCAATGAGAGACTAGCTCTAGGTGTTGGGACAGGCACAGGTCACTCTATTTTCCCATCAGGAAGAAGAATTAACCACAGGCTCAGCCTGCCGCCAGGAACCAGAATACGGCCTGAAGCAATCCTGCGCTTTTGCGGCCAGCTCCCAAGAAAGCGAGTTGAATAATGGAGCTCAGGGGCACTGCAATTCACAAACCTGCAGACTTAGAAATGATAGCTCTCGTCCACAAATATATTGAGGGAAGGCAACGAAGAGGATTTGAAAGCAAGGCAGAATTGCAGGAAACAGATTTCAGGAGGTAGATTCGAATCGCCTTTAAAGCACAGGAAAAGCGGCAAAACCTCGACAATGATGCCCTTGGCCAAAAAGGGCGTATGCGTTTTTTCCTGAATATATTCAGGAAAAAACGCATACGCCCTTTTTGGCCAACCAAGCAACCTGGAAAGGCAAATCAGCGCTACAAAGAAGTCTCGCTTCCCATCGGTCAAAAGGGCCATGCTGAATAAAGTGTCAAAACCAGAAATGCAGGACAGGCCATGGAGAAATGGGAGCCTTGCTACGCTGATGGGCGGGATGTAAATTGCCAACAGCCACTCTGGAGAAGTGTACGGTGTGTCCTGAAACATCTAAAAAACTCAGCTTAGAGAGCATAGGGCCCTTCCACTCATGGGCGTATAAATTGGGAAAACTAAAAATCAGCAAGACACAGGCACCCCAAAGTTTTGGGCTACTCTGCTGACAAAAACCTCCACTTCGTTACACCTTAAATATCCCAGGAAAGAGAAGAATGGATAAAGAAGATGTGTTCCTTATATACAGTGGAATATCACTCAGCCATGAAATCAATGTCATAAGGCTAGAAGCAGCATGATGAGTGGAATTAGGTATGACGATTCTAAGTGAAATAAGTCACACAGAAAAAGACACTTATCATGAGATATCACTTATAGAGGGAATGTAAAAACCGCTACCCTTGAACTGAATTACAAAACAGAACAGAGTCACACGTTTAGAAAACACACTATGGCTGCTTAACGGGAAAGGTGAGGTGGGGTGATGCATAAAACAAGGGTTTCAAATTAGCTCAGATACCGTTCCATGAACCCAATATGCAATATACAAGACCTACTCCTTGCTCAGTGAACTGGACTCAACACCCCCTATTCACCGCCCAAGAATATATCTGACTAGTAAGACTCTTAAAACCTATGTATTGATATCTCTCTGTAAGTGAGTCAAGTGGGTGTAAAGCGGCATAAACACAGCAGTGAAAAGCAGCTAAACCCCATTATAAAAATCAATTACTTTTCAAAACCCGTGAAACAAAGACAGTGAAAGAGAGAGAAATTCTTACAAAATTCGTTCAGGGGCTGTGATGCCACCTGGATTGACCATATGTAGACCCACAGCTGATTGAGACATAAGGGTGGACACTCTTGGGGCTGAGAGGTTTGGTGAGGTTGGGTGAGCAAACGCAGACCCTTTAAATTAATACGGCGTGGTACCCATCCCATGGGTCCCAAATCTCCAGGTTCAAGGGCATCGTCCTACACTGAAAACATGCATGAGAAACCCCGAAGATGGTACACCGTGTGATCGGGAAAGGTTTCTAAAACGCACCTCATTTCTCAACTCCTTGTGCTCCGGTTCGCCATTCCAGCCGCTTTACTAGCAATCTCCCTCCTTGGAGAATCAGCACCTTTATCCTCCTGTTCCGTACAGGTTGCAATTTGTCCTGAGGATGCACGGGAAGAGGGGGAACCAATGAGAGACTAGCTCTAGGTGTTGGGACAGGCACAGGTCACTCTATTTTCCCATCAGGAAGAAGAATTAACCACAGGCTCAGCCTGCCGCCAGGAACCAGAATACGGCCTGAAGCAATCCTGCGCTTTTGCGGCCAGCTCCCAAGAAAGCGAGTTGAATAATGGAGCTCAGGGGCACTGCAATTCACAAACCTGCAGACTTAGAAATGATAGCTCTCGTCCACAAATATATTGAGGGAAGGCAACGAACAGGATTTGAAAGCAAGGCAGAATTGCAGGAAACAGATTTCAGGAGGTAGATTCGAATCGCCTTTAAAGCACAGGAAAAGCGGCAAAACCTCGACAATGATGCCCTTGGCCAAAAAGGGCGTATGCGTTTTTTCCTGAATATATTCAGGAAAAAACGCATACGCCCTTTTTGGCCAACCAAGCAACCTGGAAAGGCAAATCAGCGCTACAAAGAAGTCTCGCTTCCCATCGGTCAAAAGGGCCATGCTGAATAAAGTGTCAAAACCAGAAATGCAGGACAGGCCATGGAGAAATGGGAGCCTTGCTACGCTGATGGGCGGGATGTAAATTGCCAACAGCCACTCTGGAGAAGTGTACGGTGTGTCCTGAAACATCTAAAAAACTCAGCTTAGAGAGCATAGGGCCCTTCCACTCATGGGCGTATAAATTGGGAAAACTAAAAATCAGCAAGACACAGGCACCCCAAAGTTTTGGGCTACTCTGCTGACAAGAACCTCCACTTCGTTACACCTTAAATATCCCAGGAAAGAGAAGAATGGATAAAGAAGATGTGTTCCTTATATACAGTGGAATATCACTCAGCCATGAAATCAATGTCATAAGGCTAGAAGCAGCATGATGAGTGGAATTAGGTATGACGATTCTAAGTGAAATAAGTCACACAGAAAAAGACACTTATCATGAGATATCACTTATAGAGGGAATGTAAAAACCGCTACCCTTGAACTGAATTATAAAACAGAACAGAGTCACACGTTTAGAAAACACACTATGGCTGCTTAACGGGAAAGGTGAGGTGGGGTGATGCATAAAACAAGGGTTTCAAATTAGCTCAGATACCGTTCCATGAACCCAATATGTAATAGACAAGACCTACTCCTTGCTCAGTGAACTGGACTCAACACCCCCTATTCACCGCCCAAGAATATATCTGACTAGTAAGACTCTTAAAACCTATGTATTGATATCTCTCTGTAAGTGAGTCAAGTGGGTGTAAAGCGGCATAAACACAGCAGTGAAAAGCAGCTAAACCCCATTATAAAAATCAATTACTTTTCAAAACCCGTGAAACAAAGACAGTGAAAGAGAGAGAAATTCTTACAAAATTCGTTCAGGGGCTGTGATGCCACCTGGATTGACCATATGTAGACCCACAGCTGATTGAGACATAAGGGTGGACACTCTTGGGGCTGAGAGGTTTGGTGAGGTTGGGTGAGCAAACGCAGACCCTTTAAATTAATACGGCGTGGTACCCATCCCATGGGTCCCAAATCTCCAGGTTCAAGGGCATCGTCCTACACTGAAAACATGCATGAGAAACCCCGAAGATGGTACACCGTGTGATCGGGAAAGGTTTCTAAAACGCACCTCATTTCTCAACTCCTTGTGCTCCGGTTCGCCATTCCAGCCGCTTTACTAGCAATCTCCCTCCTTGGAGAATCAGCACCTTTATCCTCCTGTTCCGTACAGGTTGCAATTTGTCCTGAGGATGCACGGGAAGAGGGGGAACCAATGAGAGACTAGCTCTAGGTGTTGGGACAGGCACAGGTCACTCTATTTTCCCATCAGGAAGAAGAATTAACCACAGGCTCAGCCTGCCGCCAGGAACCAGAATACGGCCTGAAGCAATCCTGCGCTTTTGCGGCCAGCTCCCAAGAAAGCGAGTTGAATAATGGAGCTCAGGGGCACTGCAATTCACAAACCTGCAGACTTAGAAATGATAGCTCTCGTCCACAAATATATTGAGGGAAGGCAACGAACAGGATTTGAAAGCAAGGCAGAATTGCAGGAAACAGATTTCAGGAGGTAGATTCGAATCGCCTTTAAAGCACAGGAAAAGCGGCAAAACCTCGACAATGATGCCCTTGGCCAAAAAGGGCGTATGCGTTTTTTCCTGAATATATTCAGGAAAAAACGCATACGCCCTTTTTGGCCAACCAAGCAACCTGGAAAGGCAAATCAGCGCTACAAAGAAGTCTCGCTTCCCATCGGTCAAAAGGGCCATGCTGAATAAAGTGTCAAAACCAGAAATGCAGGACAGGCCATGGAGAAATGGGAGCCTTGCTACGCTGATGGGTGGGATGTAAATTGCCAACAGCCACTCTGGAGAAGTGTACGGTGTGTCCTGAAACATCTAAAAAACTCAGCTTAGAGAGCATAGGGCCCTTCCACTCATGGGCGTATAAATTGGGAAAACTAAAAATCAGCAAGACACAGGCACCCCAAAGTTTTGGGCTACTCTGCTGACAAGAACCTCCACTTCGTTACACCTTAAATATCCCAGGAAAGAGAAGAATGGATAAAGAAGATGTGTTCCTTATATACAGTGGAATATCACTCAGCCATGAAATCAATGTCATAAGGCTAGAAGCAGCATGATGAGTGGAATTAGGTATGACGATTCTAAGTGAAATAAGTCACACAGAAAAAGACACTTATCATGAGATATCACTTATAGAGGGAATGTAAAAACCGCTACCCTTGAACTGAATTATAAAACAGAACAGAGTCACACGTTTAGAAAACACACTATGGCTGCTTAACGGGAAAGGTGAGGTGGGGTGATGCATAAAACAAGGGTTTCAAATTAGCTCAGATACCGTTCCATGAACCCAATATGTAATAGACAAGACCTACTCCTTGCTCAGTGAACTGGACTCAACACCCCCTATTCACCGCCCAAGAATATATCTGACTAGTAAGACTCTTAAAACCTATGTATTGATATCTCTCTGTAAGTGAGTCAAGTGGGTGTAAAGCGGCATAAACACAGCAGTGAAAAGCAGCTAAACCCCATTATAAAAATCAATTACTTTTCAAAACCCGTGAAACAAAGACAGTGAAAGAGAGAGAAATTCTTACAAAATTCGTTCAGGGGCTGTGATGCCACCTGGATTGACCATATCTAGACCCACAGCTGATTGAGACATAAGGGTGGACACTCTTGGGGCTGAGAGGTTTGGTGAGGTTGGGTGAGCAAACGCAGACCCTTTAAATTAATACGGCGTGGTACCCATCCCATGGGTCCCAAATCTCCAGGTTCAAGGGCATCGTCCTACACTGAAAACATGCATGAGAAACCCCGAAGATGGTACACCGTGTGATCGGGAAAGGTTTCTAAAACGCACCTCATTTCTCAACTCCTTGTGCTCCGGTTCGCCATTCCAGCCGCTTTACTAGCAATCTCCCTCCTTGGAGAATCAGCACCTTTATCCTCCTGTTCCGTACAGGTTGCAATTGGTCCTGAGGATGCACGGGAAGAGGGGGAACCAATGAGAGACTAGCTCTAGGTGTTGGGACAGGCACAGGTCACTCTATTTTCCCATCAGGAAGAAGAATTAACCACAGGCTCAGCCTGCCGCCAGGAACCAGAATACGGCGTGAAGCAATCCTGCGCTTTTGCGGCCAGCTCCCAAGAAAGCGAGTTGAATAATGGAGCTCAGGGGCACTGCAATTCACAAACCTGCAGACTTAGAAATGATAGCTCTCGTCCACAAATATATTGAGGGAAGGCAACGAAGAGGATTTGAAAGCAAGGCAGAATTGCAGGAAACAGATTTCAGGAGGTAGATTCGAATCGCCTTTAAAGCACAGGAAAAGCGGCAAAACCTCGACAATGATGCCCTTGGCCAAAAAGGGCGTATGCGTTTTTTCCTGAATATATTCAGGAAAAAACGCATACGCCCTTTTTGGCCAACCAAGCAACCTGGAAAGGCAAATCAGCGCTACAAAGAAGTCTCGCTTCCCATCGGTCAAAAGGGCCATGCTCAATAAAGTGTCAAAACCAGAAATGCAGGACAGGCCATGGAGAAATGGGAGCCTTGCTACGCTGATGGGCGGGATGTAAATTGCCAACAGCCACTCTGGAGAAGTGTACGGTGTGTCCTGAAACATCTAAAAAACTCAGCTTAGAGAGCATAGGGCCCTTCCACTCATGGGCGTATAAATTGGGAAAACTAAAAATCAGCAAGACACAGGCACCCCAAAGTTTTGGGCTACTCTGCTGACAAGAACCTCCACTTCGTTACACCTTAAATATCCCAGGAAAGAGAAGAATGGATAAAGAAGATGTGGTCCTTATATACAGTGGAATATCACTCAGCCATGAAATCAATGTCATAAGGCTAGAAGCAGCATGATGAGTGGAATTAGGTATGACGATTCTAAGTGAAATAAGTCACACAGAAAAAGACACTTATCATGAGATATCACTTATAGAGGGAATGTAAAAACCGCTACCCTTGAACTGAATTACAAAACAGAACAGAGTCACACGTTTAGAAAACACACTATGGCTGCTTAACGGGAAAGGTGAGGTGGGGTGATGCATAAAACAAGGGTTTCAAATTAGCTCAGATACCGTTCCATGAACCCAATATGCAATATACAAGACCTACTCCTTGCTCAGTGAACTGGACTCAACACCCCCTATTCACCGCCCAAGAATATATCTGACTAGTAAGACTCTTAAAACCTATGTATTGATATCTCTCTGTAAGTGAGTCAAGTGGGTGTAAAGCGGCATAAACACAGCAGTGAAAAGCAGCTAAACCCCATTATAAAAATCAATTACTTTTCAAAACCCGTGAAACAAAGACAGTGAAAGAGAGAGAAATTCTTACAAAATTGGTTCAGGGGCTGTGATGCCACCTGGATTGACCATATCTAGACCCACAGCTGATTGAGACATAAGGGTGGACACTCTTGGGGCTGAGAGGTTTGGTGAGGTTGGGTGAGCAAACGCAGACCCTTTAAATTAATACGGCGTGGTACCCATCCCATGGGTCCCAAATCTCCAGGTTCAAGGGCATCGTCCTACACTGAAAACATGCATGAGAAACCCCGAAGATGGTACACCGTGTGATCGGGAAAGGTTTCTAAAACGCACCTCATTTCTCAACTCCTTGTGCTCCGGTTCGCCATTCCAGCCGCTTTACTAGCAATCTCCCTCCTTGGAGAATCAGCACCTTTATCCTCCTGTTCCGTACAGGTTGCAATTTGTCCTGAGGATGCACGGGAAGAGGGGGAACCAATGAGAGACTAGCTCTAGGTGTTGGGACAGGCACAGGTCACTCTATTTTCCCATCAGGAAGAAGAATTAACCACAGGCTCAGCCTGCCGCCAGGAACCAGAATACGGCCTGAAGCAATCCTGCGCTTTTGCGGCCAGCTCCCAAGAAAGCGAGTTGAATAATGGAGCTCAGGGGCACTGCAATTCACAAACCTGCAGACTTAGAAATGATAGCTCTCGTCCACAAATATATTGAGGGAAGGCAACGAAGAGGATTTGAAAGCAAGGCAGAATTGCAGGAAACAGATTTCAGGAGGTAGATTCGAATCGCCTTTAAAGCACAGGAAAAGCGGCAAAACCTCGACAATGATGCCCTTGGCCAAAAAGGGCGTATGCGTTTTTTCCTGAATATATTCAGGAAAAAACGCATACGCCCTTTTTGGCCAACCAAGCAACCTGGAAAGGCAAATCAGCGCTACAAAGAAGTCTCGCTTCCCATCGGTCAAAAGGGCCATGCTGAATAAAGTGTCAAAACCAGAAATGCAGGACAGGCCATGGAGAAATGGGAGCCTTGCTACGCTGATGGGCGGGATGTAAATTGCCAACAGCCACTCTGGAGAAGTGTACGGTGTGTCCTGAAACATCTAAAAAACTCAGCTTAGAGAGCATAGGGCCCTTCCACTCATGGGCGTATAAATTGGGAAAACTAAAAATCAGCAAGACACAGGCACCCCAAAGTTTTGGGCTACTCTGCTGACAAGAACCTCCACTTCGTTACACCTTAAATATCCCAGGAAAGAGAAGAATGGATAAAGAAGATGTGGTCCTTATATACAGTGGAATATCACTCAGCCATGAAATCAATGTCATAAGGCTAGAAGCAGCATGATGAGTGGAATTAGGTATGACGATTCTAAGTGAAATAAGTCACACAGAAAAAGACACTTATCATGAGATATCACTTATAGAGGGAATGTAAAAACCGCTACCCTTGAACTGAATTACAAAACAGAACAGAGTCACACGTTTAGAAAACACACTATGGCTGCTTAACGGGAAAGGTGAGGTGGGGTGATGCATAAAACAAGGGTTTCAAATTAGCTCAGATACCGTTCCATGAACCCAATATGCAATATACAAGACCTACTCCTTGCTCAGTGAACTGGACTCAACACCCCCTATTCACCGCCCAAGAATATATCTGACTAGTAAGACTCTTAAAACCTATGTATTGATATCTCTCTGTAAGTGAGTCAAGTGGGTGTAAAGCGGCATAAACACAGCAGTGAAAAGCAGCTAAACCCCATTATAAAAATCAATTACTTTTCAAAACCCGTGAAACAAAGACAGTGAAAGAGAGAGAAATTCTTACAAAATTCGTTCAGGGGCTGTGATGCCACCTGGATTGACCATATCTAGACCCACAGCTGATTGAGACATAAGGGTGGACACTCTTGGGGCTGAGAGGTTTGGTGAGGTTGGGTGAGCAAACGCAGACCCTTTAAATTAATACGGCGTGGTACCCATCCCATGGGTCCCAAATCTCCAGGTTCAAGGGCATCGTCCTACACTGAAAACATGCATGAGAAACCCCGAAGATGGTACACCGTGTGATCGGGAAAGGTTTCTAAAACGCACCTCATTTCTCAACTCCTTGTGCTCCGGTTCGCCATTCCAGCCGCTTTACTAGCAATCTCCCTCCTTGGAGAATCAGCACCTTTATCCTCCTGTTCCGTACAGGTTGCAATTTGTCCTGAGGATGCACGGGAAGAGGGGGAACCAATGAGAGACTAGCTCTAGGTGTTGGGACAGGCACAGGTCACTCTATTTTCCCATCAGGAAGAAGAATTAACCACAGGCTCAGCCTGCCGCCAGGAACCAGAATACGGCGTGAAGCAATCCTGCGCTTTTGCGGCCAGCTCCCAAGAAAGCGAGTTGAATAATGGAGCTCAGGGGCACTGCAATTCACAAACCTGCAGACTTAGAAATGATAGCTCTCGTCCACAAATATATTGAGGGAAGGCAACGAAGAGGATTTGAAAGCAAGGCAGAATTGCAGGAAACAGATTTCAGGAGGTAGATTCGAATCGCCTTTAAAGCACAGGAAAAGCGGCAAAACCTCGACAATGATGCCCTTGGCCAAAAAGGGCGTATGCGTTTTTTCCTGAATATATTCAGGAAAAAACGCATACGCCCTTTTTGGCCAACCAAGCAACCTGGAAAGGCAAATCAGCGCTACAAAGAAGTCTCGCTTCCCATCGGTCAAAAGGGCCATGCTCAATAAAGTGTCAAAACCAGAAATGCAGGACAGGCCATGGAGAAATGGGAGCCTTGCTACGCTGATGGGCGGGATGTAAATTGCCAACAGCCACTCTGGAGAAGTGTACGGTGTGTCCTGAAACATCTAAAAAACTCAGCTTAGAGAGCATAGGGCCCTTCCACTCATGGGCGTATAAATTGGGAAAACTAAAAATCAGCAAGACACAGGCACCCCAAAGTTTTGGGCTACTCTGCTGACAAGAACCTCCACTTCGTTACACCTTAAATATCCCAGGAAAGAGAAGAATGGATAAAGAAGATGTGGTCCTTATATACAGTGGAATATCACTCAGCCATGAAATCAATGTCATAAGGCTAGAAGCAGCATGATGAGTGGAATTAGGTATGACGATTCTAAGTGAAATAAGTCACACAGAAAAAGACACTTATCATGAGATATCACTTATAGAGGGAATGTAAAAACCGCTACCCTTGAACTGAATTACAAAACAGAACAGAGTCACACGTTTAGAAAACACACTATGGCTGCTTAACGGGAAAGGTGAGGTGGGGTGATGCATAAAACAAGGGTTTCAAATTAGCTCAGATACCGTTCCATGAACCCAATATGCAATATACAAGACCTACTCCTTGCTCAGTGAACTGGACTCAACACCCCCTATTCACCGCCCAAGAATATATCTGACTAGTAAGACTCTTAAAACCTATGTATTGATATCTCTCTGTAAGTGAGTCAAGTGGGTGTAAAGCGGCATAAACACAGCAGTGAAAAGCAGCTAAACCCCATTATAAAAATCAATTACTTTTCAAAACCCGTGAAACAAAGACAGTGAAAGAGAGAGAAATTCTTACAAAATTCGTTCAGGGGCTGTGATGCCACCTGGATTGACCATATCTAGACCCACAGCTGATTGAGACATAAGGGTGGACACTCTTGGGGCTGAGAGGTTTGGTGAGGTTGGGTGAGCAAACGCAGACCCTTTAAATTAATACGGCGTGGTACCCATCCCATGGGTCCCAAATCTCCAGGTTCAAGGGCATCGTCCTACACTGAAAACATGCATGAGAAACCCCGAAGATGGTACACCGTGTGATCGGGAAAGGTTTCTAAAACGCACCTCATTTCTCAACTCCTTGTGCTCCGGTTCGCCATTCCAGCCGCTTTACTAGCAATCTCCCTCCTTGGAGAATCAGCACCTTTATCCTCCTGTTCCGTACAGGTTGCAATTTGTCCTGAGGATGCACGGGAAGAGGGGGAACCAATGAGAGACTAGCTCTAGGTGTTGGGACAGGCACAGGTCACTCTATTTTCCCATCAGGAAGAAGAATTAACCACAGGCTCAGCCTGCCGCCAGGAACCAGAATACGGCGTGAAGCAATCCTGCGCTTTTGCGGCCAGCTCCCAAGAAAGCGAGTTGAATAATGGAGCTCAGGGGCACTGCAATTCACAAACCTGCAGACTTAGAAATGATAGCTCTCGTCCACAAATATATTGAGGGAAGGCAACGAAGAGGATTTGAAAGCAAGGCAGAATTGCAGGAAACAGATTTCAGGAGGTAGATTCGAATCGCCTTTAAAGCACAGGAAAAGCGGCAAAACCTCGACAATGATGCCCTTGGCCAAAAAGGGCGTATGCGTTTTTTCCTGAATATATTCAGGAAAAAACGCATACGCCCTTTTTGGCCAACCAAGCAACCTGGAAAGGCAAATCAGCGCTACAAAGAAGTCTCGCTTCCCATCGGTCAAAAGGGCCATGCTCAATAAAGTGTCAAAACCAGAAATGCAGGACAGGCCATGGAGAAATGGGAGCCTTGCTACGCTGATGGGCGGGATGTAAATTGCCAACAGCCACTCTGGAGAAGTGTACGGTGTGTCCTGAAACATCTAAAAAACTCAGCTTAGAGAGCATAGGGCCCTTCCACTCATGGGCGTATAAATTGGGAAAACTAAAAATCAGCAAGACACAGGCACCCCAAAGTTTTGGGCTACTCTGCTGACAAGAACCTCCACTTCGTTACACCTTAAATATCCCAGGAAAGAGAAGAATGGATAAAGAAGATGTGGTCCTTATATACAGTGGAATATCACTCAGCCATGAAATCAATGTCATAAGGCTAGAAGCAGCATGATGAGTGGAATTAGGTATGACGATTCTAAGTGAAATAAGTCACACAGAAAAAGACACTTATCATGAGATATCACTTATAGAGGGAATGTAAAAACCGCTACCCTTGAACTGAATTACAAAACAGAACAGAGTCACACGTTTAGAAAACACACTATGGCTGCTTAACGGGAAAGGTGAGGTGGGGTGATGCATAAAACAAGGGTTTCAAATTAGCTCAGATACCGTTCCATGAACCCAATATGCAATATACAAGACCTACTCCTTGCTCAGTGAACTGGACTCAACACCCCCTATTCACCGCCCAAGAATATATCTGACTAGTAAGACTCTTAAAACCTATGTATTGATATCTCTCTGTAAGTGAGTCAAGTGGGTGTAAAGCGGCATAAACACAGCAGTGAAAAGCAGCTAAACCCCATTATAAAAATCAATTACTTTTCAAAACCCGTGAAACAAAGACAGTGAAAGAGAGAGAAATTCTTACAAAATTCGTTCAGGGGCTGTGATGCCACCTGGATTGACCATATCTAGACCCACAGCTGATTGAGACATAAGGGTGGACACTCTTGGGGCTGAGAGGTTTGGTGAGGTTGGGTGAGCAAACGCAGACCCTTTAAATTAATACGGCGTGGTACCCATCCCATGGGTCCCAAATCTCCAGGTTCAAGGGCATCGTCCTACACTGAAAACATGCATGAGAAACCCCGAAGATGGTACACCGTGTGATCGGGAAAGGTTTCTAAAACGCACCTCATTTCTCAACTCCTTGTGCTCCGGTTCGCCATTCCAGCCGCTTTACTAGCAATCTCCCTCCTTGGAGAATCAGCACCTTTATCCTCCTGTTCCGTACAGGTTGCAATTTGTCCTGAGGATGCACGGGAAGAGGGGGAACCAATGAGAGACTAGCTCTAGGTGTTGGGACAGGCACAGGTCACTCTATTTTCCCATCAGGAAGAAGAATTAACCACAGGCTCAGCCTGCCGCCAGGAACCAGAATACGGCGTGAAGCAATCCTGCGCTTTTGCGGCCAGCTCCCAAGAAAGCGAGTTGAATAATGGAGCTCAGGGGCACTGCAATTCACAAACCTGCAGACTTAGAAATGATAGCTCTCGTCCACAAATATATTGAGGGAAGGCAACGAAGAGGATTTGAAAGCAAGGCAGAATTGCAGGAAACAGATTTCAGGAGGTAGATTCGAATCGCCTTTAAAGCACAGGAAAAGCGGCAAAACCTCGACAATGATGCCCTTGGCCAAAAAGGGCGTATGCGTTTTTTCCTGAATATATTCAGGAAAAAACGCATACGCCCTTTTTGGCCAACCAAGCAACCTGGAAAGGCAAATCAGCGCTACAAAGAAGTCTCGCTTCCCATCGGTCAAAAGGGCCATGCTCAATAAAGTGTCAAAACCAGAAATGCAGGACAGGCCATGGAGAAATGGGAGCCTTGCTACGCTGATGGGCGGGATGTAAATTGCCAACAGCCACTCTGGAGAAGTGTACGGTGTGTCCTGAAACATCTAAAAAACTCAGCTTAGAGAGCATAGGGCCCTTCCACTCATGGGCGTATAAATTGGGAAAACTAAAAATCAGCAAGACACAGGCACCCCAAAGTTTTGGGCTACTCTGCTGACAAGAACCTCCACTTCGTTACACCTTAAATATCCCAGGAAAGAGAAGAATGGATAAAGAAGATGTGGTCCTTATATACAGTGGAATATCACTCAGCCATGAAATCAATGTCATAAGGCTAGAAGCAGCATGATGAGTGGAATTAGGTATGACGATTCTAAGTGAAATAAGTCACACAGAAAAAGACACTTATCATGAGATATCACTTATAGAGGGAATGTAAAAACCGCTACCCTTGAACTGAATTACAAAACAGAACAGAGTCACACGTTTAGAAAACACACTATGGCTGCTTAACGGGAAAGGTGAGGTGGGGTGATGCATAAAACAAGGGTTTCAAATTAGCTCAGATACCGTTCCATGAACCCAATATGCAATATACAAGACCTACTCCTTGCTCAGTGAACTGGACTCAACACCCCCTATTCACCGCCCAAGAATATATCTGACTAGTAAGACTCTTAAAACCTATGTATTGATATCTCTCTGTAAGTGAGTCAAGTGGGTGTAAAGCGGCATAAACACAGCAGTGAAAAGCAGCTAAACCCCATTATAAAAATCAATTACTTTTCAAAACCCGTGAAACAAAGACAGTGAAAGAGAGAGAAATTCTTACAAAATTCGTTCAGGGGCTGTGATGCCACCTGGATTGACCATATCTAGACCCACAGCTGATTGAGACATAAGGGTGGACACTCTTGGGGCTGAGAGGTTTGGTGAGGTTGGGTGAGCAAACGCAGACCCTTTAAATTAATACGGCGTGGTACCCATCCCATGGGTCCCAAATCTCCAGGTTCAAGGGCATCGTCCTACACTGAAAACATGCATGAGAAACCCCGAAGATGGTACACCGTGTGATCGGGAAAGGTTTCTAAAACGCACCTCATTTCTCAACTCCTTGTGCTCCGGTTCGCCATTCCAGCCGCTTTACTAGCAATCTCCCTCCTTGGAGAATCAGCACCTTTATCCTCCTGTTCCGTACAGGTTGCAATTTGTCCTGAGGATGCACGGGAAGAGGGGGAACCAATGAGAGACTAGCTCTAGGTGTTGGGACAGGCACAGGTCACTCTATTTTCCCATCAGGAAGAAGAATTAACCACAGGCTCAGCCTGCCGCCAGGAACCAGAATACGGCCTGAAGCAATCCTGCGCTTTTGTGGCCAGCTCCCAAGAAAGCGAGTTGAATAATGGAGCTCAGGGGCACTGCAATTCACAAACCTGCAGACTTAGAAATGATAGCTCTCGTCCACAAATATATTGAGGGAAGGCAACGAAGAGGATTTGAAAGCAAGGCAGAATTGCAGGAAACAGATTTCAGGAGGTAGATTCGAATCGCCTTTAAAGCACAGGAAAAGCGGCAAAACCTCGACAATGATGCCCTTGGCCAAAAAGGGCGTATGCGTTTTTTCCTGAATATATTCAGGAAAAAACGCATACGCCCTTTTTGGCCAACCAAGCAACCTGGAAAGGCAAATCAGCGCTACAAAGAAGTCTCGCTTCCCACCGGTCAAAAGGGCCATGCTCAATAAAGTGTCAAAACCAGAAATGCAGGACAGGCCATGGAGAAATGGGAGCCTTGCTACGCTGATGGGCGGGATGTAAATTGCCAACAGCCACTCTGGAGAAGTGTACGGTGTGTCCTGAAACATCTAAAAAACTCAGCTTAGAGAGCATAGGGCCCTTCCACTCATGGGCGTATAAATTGGGAAAACTAAAAATCAGCAAGACACAGGCATCCCAAAGTTTTGGGCTACTCTGCTGACAAGAACCTCCACTTCGTTACACCTTAAATATCCCAGGAAAGAGAAGAATGGATAAAGAAGATGTGGTCCTTATATACAGTGGAATATCACTCAGCCATGAAATCAATGTCATAAGGCTAGAAGCAGCATGATGAGTGGAATTAGGTATGACGATTCTAAGTGAAATAAGTCACACAGAAAAAGACACTTATCATGAGATATCACTTATAGAGGGAATGTAAAAACCGCTACCCTTGAACTGAATTACAAAACAGAACAGAGTCACACGTTTAGAAAACACACTATGGCTGCTTAACGGGAAAGGTGAGGTGGGGTGATGCATAAAACAAGGGTTTCAAATTAGCTCAGATACCGTTCCATGAACCCAATATGCAATATACAAGACCTACTCCTTGCTCAGTGAACTGGACTCAACACCCCCTATTCACCGCCCAAGAATATATCTGACTAGTAAGACTCTTAAAACCTATGTATTGATATCTCTCTGTAAGTGAGTCAAGTGGGTGTAAAGCGGCATAAACACAGCAGTGAAAAGCAGCTAAACCCCATTATAAAAATCAATTACTTTTCAAAACCCGTGAAACAAAGACAGTGAAAGAGAGAGAAATTCTTACAAAATTCGTTCAGGGGCTGTGATGCCACCTGGATTGACCATATGTAGACCCACAGCTGATTGAGACATAAGGGTGGACACTCTTGGGGCTGAGAGGTTTGGTGAGGTTGGGTGAGCAAACGCAGACCCTTTAAAGTAATACGGCGTGGTACCCATCCCATGGGTCCCAAATCTCCAGGTTCAAGGGCATCGTCCTACACTGAAAACATGCATGAGAAACCCCGAAGATGGTACACCCTGTGATCGGGAAAGGTTTCTAAAACGCACCTCATTTCTCAACTCCTTGTGCTCTGGTTCGCCATTCCAGCCGCTTTACTAGCAATCTCCCTCCTTGGAGAATCAGCACCTTTATCCTCCTGTTCCGTACAGGTTGCAATTTGTCCTGAGGATGCACGGGAAGAGGGGGAACCAATGAGAGACTAGCTCTAGGTGTTGGGACAGGCACAGGTCACTCTATTTTCCCATCAGGAAGAAGAATTAACCACAGGCTCAGCCTGCCGCCAGGAACCAGAATACGGCCTGAAGCAATCCTGCGCTTTTGCGGCCAGCTCCCAAGAAAGCGAGTTGAATAATGGAGTTCAGGGGCACTGCAATTCACAAACCTGCAGACTTAGAAATGATAGCTCTCGTCCACAAATATATTGAGGGAAGGCAACGAACAGGATTTGAAAGCAAGGCAGAATTGCAGGAAACAGATTTCAGGAGGTAGATTCGAATCGCCTTTAAAGCACAGGAAAAGCGGCAAAACCTCGACAATGATGCCCTTGGCCAAAAAGGGCGTATGCGTTTTTTCCTGAATATATTCAGGAAAAAACGCATACGCCCTTTTTGGCCAACCAAGCAACCTGGAAAGGCAAATCAGCGCTACAAAGAAGTCTCGCTTCCCATCGGTCAAAAGGGCCATGCTGAATAAAGTGTCAAAACCAGAAATGCAGGACAGGCCATGGAGAAATGGGAGCCTTGCTACGCTGATGGGCGGGATGTAAATTGCCAACAGCCACTCTGGAGAAGTGTACGGTGTGTCCTGAAACATCTAAAAAACTCAGCTTAGAGAGCATAGGGCCCTTCCACTCATGGGCGTATAAATTGGGAAAACTAAAAATCAGCAAGACACAGGCACCCCAAAGTTTTGGGCTACTCTGCTGACAAGAACCTCCACTTCGTTACACCTTAAATATCCCAGGAAAGAGAAGAATGGATAAAGAAGATGTGGTCCTTATATACAGTGGAATATCACTCAGCCATGAAATCAATGTCATAAGGCTAGAAGCAGCATGATGAGTGGAATTAGGTATGACGATTCTAAGTGAAATAAGTCACACAGAAAAAGACACTTATCATGAGATATCACTTATAGAGGGAATGTAAAAACCGCTACCCTTGAACTGAATTATAAAACAGAACAGAGTCACACGTTTAGAAAACACACTATGGCTGCTTAACGGGAAAGGTGAGGTGGGGTGATGCATAAAACAAGGGTTTCAAATTAGCTCAGATACCGTTCAATGAACCCAATATGTAATAGACAAGACCTACTCCTTGCTCAGTGAACTGGACTCAACACCCCCTATTCACCGCCCAAGAATATATCTGACTAGTAAGACTCTTAAAACCTATGTATTGGGGGGAGGAGAGAAGATGGCGGAAGAGTAAGACGCGGAGATCACCTTCCTTCCCACAGATACAGTAGAAATACATCTACACGTGGAACTGCTCCTACAGAACACCCACTGAACGCTGGCAGAAAACGTCAGACCTCCCAAAAGGCAAGAAACTCCCCCCGTACTTGGGTAGGGCAAAAGAAAAAAGAAATAACAGAGACAAAAGAATAGGGACGGCACCTGCACCAGTGGGAGGGAGCTGTGAAGGAGGAAAGATTTCCACGCACTAGGAAGCCCCTTCGCGGGCAGAGACTGCGGGTGGCAGAGGGGGGAAGCTTCGGAGCCACGGAGGAGAGCGCAGCCACAGGGGTGCGGAGGGCAAAGCGGAGAGATTCCCGCACTTCCCGCACGGAGGCTCGGCGCTGACCAGCACTCACCAGCCCGAGAGGCTTGTCTGCTCAGCTGCCGGGGCGGGCGGGGCTGGGAGCTGAGGCTCGGGCTTCGGTCGCAGGGAGAGGACTGGGGTTGGCTGCGTGAACACAGCCTGAAGGGGTTAGCGCACCACAGCTAGCCGGGAGGGAGTCCGGGAAAAAGTCTGCAGCTGCCGAAGAGGCAAGAGACTTTTTCTTCCCTGTTTCCTGGTGCGCGAGGAGAGGGGATTCAGAGCGCCGCCTAAACGAACTCCAGAGACGGGCGCGAGCCGCAGCTAACAGCGCGGATCCCATAGCAACAGGGGCGCAGAGGGAAAAACGGAGAGATTCCCGCACAGAGGCTCGGCGCCGAGCAGCGCTCACCAGCCCGAGAGGCTTGTCTGCTCCCCCGCCGGGGCGGGCGGGGCTGGGAGCGGAGGCTCGGGCTTCGGTCGGATCGCAGGGAGAGGACTGGGGTTGGCGGCCTGAACACGGCCTGAAGGGGTTAGCGCACCACAGCTGGCTGGGAGGGAGACCGGGAAAAAGTCTGCAGCTGCCGAAGAGGCAAGAGACTTTTTCTTGCCTCTTTGTTTCGCGGCGCGCAAGGAGAGGGGATTCAGAGCGCCGCCTAAACGAACTCCAGAAACTGGCGCGAGCCGCGGCTATCAGCGCGGACCCCAGAGACAGGCGTGAGACGCTGGGGCTGCTGCTGCCGCCTCCAAGAAGCCTGTGTGCGAGCACAGGTCACTCTCCACACCGCCCCTCCTGGGAGCCCGTGCAGCCCGCCACTGCCAGGGTCCCGTGATCCAGGGACAACTTCCCCGGGAGAACGCACTGTGCGCTTCAGGCTGCTGCAACGTCACGCCGGCCTCTGACGCCGCAGGCTCGCCCCGCCTCCTCTGTACCCCTCCCTCCCCGCGGCTTGGGCGAGCCAGAGTCCCCGAAGCAGCTGCTCCTTTAACCCCGTCCTGTCTGGGCGGGGAACAGACGCCCTCAGGCGACCTACACGCAGAGGCGGGTCCAAATCCAAAGCTGATCCCCAGGAGCTGTGCGAACAGAGAAGAGGAGGGGAAATCTGTCCCAGCAGCCTCAGAAGAAGCGGATTAAAACTCCACAAACAACTTGATGTGCCTGCATCTGTTGAATACCTGAATAGACAACGAATCATCCCAAATTCAGGAGGTGGACTTTGGGAGCAGGATATATTAATTTTTCCCCTTTTCCTTTTTTTTTTTTTTGGGAGTGTATATGTATATGCTTCTGGGGGAGATTTTGTCTGTATAGCTTTGCTTTACAATAGCTTTATTTTACTTCACTATATTATAGCTTCTTTCTTTCTTTTCTTTCTTTCTTTCTTTCTTTCCTTCCTTCCTTCCTTCCTTCCTCCTTCCTTCCTTCCTTTCTTTCTTTCTTTCTTTCTTTCTTTCTTTCTTTCTTTCTTTCTATTTTTTCTCCCTTTTACTCTGAGCTGTGTGGATGAAAGTCTCTTGGTGCTTCAGCCAGGCATCAGGGCCGTACCTCGGAGGTGGGAGAGCCAACTTCAGGACACTGATCCACAAGAGACCTCCCAGCTCCACGTAATACCAAACGGCAAAAATCTCTCAGAGATCTCCATCTCAACATCAAGACCCAGCATCACTCAATGACCAGCAAGCTACAGGGCTGAACACCCTATGCCAAACAACTAGCAAGACAGGAACACAGCCTCATCCATTAGCAGAGAGGCTGCCTAAAATCATAATAAGGCCACAGACACCCCAAAATACACCACCATACGTGGACGTGCCCACCAGAAAGACAAGATCCAGCCTCATCCACCAGAGCTCAGGCACTAGTTCCCTCCACCAGGAAGCCTACACAACCCACTGAACCAACCTTAGCCACTGGGGACAGATACCAAAAACAACGGGAACTACAAACCTGCAACCTGTGATAAGGAGACCCCAAACACAGTAAGATAAGCAAAATGAGACGACAGAAAAACACACAGCAGATGAAGGAGCAGGGTCAAAACACACTAGACTTAACAAATGAAGAGGAAATAGGTAGTCTACCTGAAAAAGAATTCAGAATAATGATAGTAAGGATGATCCAAAATCTTGGAAATAGAATAGACAAAATGCAAGAAGCATTTAACAAGGACGTAGAAGAACTAAAGAGGAATCAAGCAATGATGAAAAACACAATAAATGAAATTAAAAATACTCTAGATGGGATCAATAGCAGAATAACTGAGGCAGAAGAAAGGATAAGTGACCTGGAAGATAAAATGGTGGAAATAACTACTGCAGAGCAGGATAAAGAAAAAAGAATGAAAAGAACTGAGGACAGTCTCAGAGACCTCTGGGACAGCATTAAACGCACCAACATTCGAATTATAGGGGTCCCAGAAGAAGAAGAGAAAAAGAAAGGGACTGAGAAAATATTTGAAGAGATTATAGTTGAAAACTTCCCTAATATGGGAAAGGAAATAGTTAATCAAGTCCTGGAAGCACAGAGAGTCCCATACAGGATAAACCCAAGGAGAAACACGCCAAGACACATATTAATCAAACTGTCAAAAATTAAATATAAGGAAAACATATTAAAGGCAGCAAGGGAAAAAAAACAAATAACACACAAGGGAATCCCCATAAGGTTAACATCTGATCTTTCAGCAGAAACTCTGCAAGCCAGAAGGGAGTGGCAGGATATACTTAAAGTCATGAAGGAGAAGAACCTACAACCAAGATTACTCTACCCAGCAAGGATCTCATTCAAATGTGATGGAGAAATTAAAACCTTTACAGACAAGCAAAAGCTGAGAGAGTTCAGCACTACCAAACCAGCTTTACAACAAATGCTAAAGGAACTTCTCTAGGTAAGAAACACAAGAGAAGGAAAACACCTACAATAACAAACCCAAAACATTTAAGAAAATGGGAATAGGAACATACATATCGATAATTACCTTGAATGTAAATGGATTAAATGCTCCCACCAAAAGACACAGGCTGGCTGAATGGATACAAAAACAAGACCCATATATATGCTGTCTACAAGAGACCCACTTCAGACCTAGAGACACATACAGACTGAAAGTGAGGGGATGGAAAAAGATATTCCATGCAAATGGAAATCAAAAGAAAGCTGGAGTAGCAATTCTCATATCAGACAAAATAGACTTTAAAATAAAGACTATTACAAGAGACAAAGAAGGACACTATATAATGATCAAGGGATCGATCCAAGAGGAAGGTATAACAATTGTAAATATTTATGCACCCAACATAGGAGCACCTCAATACATAAGGCAAGTACTAACAGCCATAAAAGGGGAAATCGACAGCAACACAATCATAGTAGGGGACTTTAACACCCCACTTTCACCAATGGACAGATCATCCAAAATGAAAATAAATAAGGAAACACAAGCTTTAAATGATACATTAAACAAGATGGACTTAATTGATATTTATAGGACATTCCACCCAAAAACAACAGAATACACATTTTTCTCAAGTGCTCATGGAACATTCTCCAGGATAGATCATATCTTGGGTCACAAATCAAACCTTGGTAAATTTAAGAAAATTGAAATCGTATCAAGTATCTTTTCCGACCACAACGCTATGAGACTAGATATCAATTACAGGAAAAGATCTGTAAAAAATACAAACACATGGAGGCTACACAATACATTACTTAATAATGAAGTGATTACTGAAGAAATCAAAGGGGAAATCAAAAAATACCTAGAAATAAATGACAGTGGAGATACGACGACCCAAAACCTATGGGACGCAGCAAAAGCAGTGCTAAGAGGGAAGTTTATAGCAATACAAGCCTACCTCAAGAAACAGGAAACATCTCGAATAAACAACCTAACCTTGCACCTAAAGCAATTAGAGAAAGAAGAACAAAAAAACCCCAAAGCCAGCAGAAGGAAAGAAATTATAAAGATCAGGTCAGAAATAAATGAAAAAGAAATGAAGGAAACAATAGCAAAAATCAATGAAACTAAAAGCTGGTTCTTTGAGAAGATAAACAAAATTGATAAACCATTAGCCAGACTCATCAAGAGAAAAAGGGAGAAGACTCAGATCAATAGAATTAGAAATGAAAAAGGAGAAATAACCACTGACACAGCAGAAATACAAAAGATCATGAGAGATTACTACAAGCAACTCTATGCCAATAAAATGGACAACCTGGAAGAAATGGACAGATTCTTAGAAATGCACAAACTGCCGAGACTGAACCAGGAAGAAATAGAAAATATGAACAGACCAATCACAAGCACTGAAATTGAAACTGTGATTAAAAACCTTCCAACAAACAAAAGCCCAGGACCAGATGGCTTCACAGGTGAATTCTATCAAACATTTAGAGAAGAGCTAACACCTATCCTTCTCAAACTCTTCCAAAATATTGCAGAGGGAGGAACACTCCCAAACTCATTCTACGAGGCCACCATCACCCTGATACCAAAACCAGACAAAGATGTCACAAAGAAAGAAAACTACAGGCCAATATCACTGATGAACATAGATGCAAAAATCCTCAACAAAATACTCGCAAACAGAATCCAACAGCACATTAAAAGGATCATACACCATGATCAAGTGGGGTTTATCCCAGGAATGCAAGGATTCTTCAATATACGCAAATCAATCAATGTGATACACCATATTAACAAATTGAAGGAGAAAAACCATATGATCATCTCAATAGATGCAGAGAAAGCTTTCGACAAAATTCAACACCCATTTATGATAAAAGCCCTGCAGAAAGTAGGCATAGAGGGAACTTTCCTCAACATAATAAAGGCCATATATGACAAACCCACAGCCAACATCATCCTCAATGGTGAAAAACTGAAACCATTTCCACTAAGATCAGGAACAAGACAAGGTTGCCCACTCTCCCCACTATTATTCAACATAGTTTTGGAAGTGTTAGCCACAGCAATCAGAGAAGACAAAGAAATAAAAGGAATCCAAATCGGAAAAGAAGAAGTAAAGCTGTCACTATTTGCAGATGACATGATACTATACATACAGAATCCTAAAGAGGCTACCAGAAAACTCCTAGAGCTAATCAATGAATTTGGTAAAGTAGCAGGATACAAAATTAATGCACAGAAATCGCTTGCATTTCTATACACTAATGACGAAAAATCTGAAAGTGAAATTAAGAAAACACTCCCGTTTACCATTGCAACAAAAAGAATAAGATATCTAGGGATAAACCTACCTAAGGAGACAAAAGACCTGTATGCAGAAAATTATAAGACACTGATGAAAGAAATTAAAGATGATACAAATAGGTGGAGAGATATACCATGTTCCTGGATTGGAAGAATCAACATTGTGAAAATGACTCTACTACCCAAAGCAATCTACAGATTCAATGCAATCCCTATCAAACTACCACTGGCATTTTTCACAGAACTAGAACAAAAAATTTCACAATTTGTATGGAAACACAAAAGACCCCGAATAGCCAAAGCAATCTTGAGAACGAAAAATGGAGCTGGGGGAATCAGGCTCCCTGACTTCAGACTATACTACAAAGCTTCAGTAATCAAGACAGTTTGGTACTGGCACAAAAACAGAAATATTGATCAATGGAACAGGATAGAAAGCCCAGAGATAAACCCACACACATATGGTCACCTTATCTTTGATAAAGGAGGCAAGCATATACAGTGGAGAAAAGACAGCCTCTTCAATAAGTGGTGCTGGGAAAATTGGACAGGTACATGTAAAAGTATGAAATTAGAACACTCCCTGACACCATGCACAAAAATAAACTCCAAATGGATTAAAGACCTAAGTGTAAGGCCAGACACTATCAAACTCTTAGAGGAAAACATAGGCAGAACACTCTATGACATACATCACAGCAAGATTCTTTTTGACCCAGCTCCCAGAGAAATGGAAATAAGAACACAAATAAACAAATGGGACCTAATGAAACTTAAAAGCTTTTGCACAGCAAAGGAAACCATAAACAAGACCAAAAGACAACCCTTAGAATGGGAGAAAATATTTGCAAATGAAGCAACTGACAAAGGATTAATCTCCAAGATTTACAAGCAGCTCATGCAGCTCAATAACAAAAAAACGAACAACCCAATCCAAAAATGGGCAGAAGACCTAAATAGACATTTCTCCAAAGAAGATATACAGATGGCCTACAGACACATGAAAGAATGCTCAACATCATTAATCATTAGAGAAATGCAAATCAAAACTACAATGAGATATCATCTCACACCGGTCAGAATGGCCATCATCAAAAAATCTACAAACAATAAATGCTGGAGAGGATGTGGAGGAAAGGGAACACTCTTGCACTGTTGGTGGGAATGTAAATTGATACAGCCACTATGGAGAACAGTATGGAGGTTCCTTAAAAAACTACAAATAGAACTACCATACGACCCAGCAATCCCACTACTGGGCATATACCCTGAGAAAACCATAGGTCAAAAAGTGTCATGTACCACAATGTTCATTGCAGCTCTATTTACAATAGCCAGGACCTGGAAGCAACCTAAATGTCCATCGACAGATGAATGGATAAAGAAGATGTGGCACATATATACAATGGAATATTACTCAGCCATAAAAAGAAATGAAATGGAGGTATTTGTAATGAGGTGGATGGAGTTAGAGTCTGTCATACAGAGTGAAGTAAGTCAGAAAGAGAAAAACAAATACAGTATGCTAACACATATATACGGAATCTAAGGAAAAAAAAAAAAAAAAGGCCATGAAGAACCTAGTGGCAAGACGGGAATAAAGACACAGACCTACTAGAGAATGGACTTGAGGATATGGGGAGGGGGTGGGGTGAGATGTGACAGGGTAAGAGATTGTCATGGACATATATACACTACCAAATGTAAAATAGATAGCTAGTGGGAAGCAGCCGCATAGCACAGGGAGATCAGCTCGGTGCTTTGTGACCACCTAGAGGGGTGGGATGGGGAGGGTGGGAGGGAGGGAGATGCAAGAGGGAAGAGAAATGGGAACATATTGTATATGTATAACTGATTCACTTTGTTATAAAGCAGAAGCTAACACACTATTGTAAGGCAATTATACTTCAATAAAGATGTTTAAAAAAAAAAAAAAAAAAAACCTATGTATTGATATCTCTCTGTAAGTGAGTCAAGTGGGTGTAAAGCGGCATAAACACAGCAGTGAAAAGCAGCTAAACCCCATTATAAAAATCAATTACTTTTCAAAACCCGTGAAACAAAGACAGTGAAAGAGAGAGAAATTCTTACAAAATTCGTTCAGGGGCTGTGATGCCACCTGGATTGACCATATCTAGACCCACAGCTGATTGAGACATAAGGGTGGACACTCTTGGGGCTGAGAGGTTTGGTGAGGTTGGGTGAGCAAACGCAGACCCTTTAAATTAATACGGCGTGGTACCCATCCCATGGGTCCCAAATCTCCAGGTCCAAGGGCATCGTCCTACACTGAAAACATGCATGAGAAACCCCGAAGATGGTACACCGTGTGATCGGGAAAGGTTTCTAAAACGCACCTCATTTCTCAACTCCTTGTGCTCCGGTTCGCCATTCCAGCCGCTTTACTAGCAATCTCCCTCCTTGGAGAATCAGCACCTTTATCCTCCTGTTCCGTACAGGTTGCAATTTGTCCTGAGGATGCACGGGAAGAGGGGGAACCAATGAGAGACTAGCTCTAGGTGTTGGGACAGGCACAGGTCACTCTATTTTCCCATCAGGAAGAAGAATTAACCACAGGCTCAGCCTGCCGCCAGGAACCAGAATACGGCCTGAAGCAATCCTGCGCTTTTGCGGCCAGCTCCCAAGAAAGCGAGTTGAATAATGGAGCTCAGGGGCACTGCAATTCACAAACCTGCAGACTTAGAAATGATAGCTCTCGTCCACAAATATATTGAGGGAAGGCAACGAAGAGGATTTGAAAGCAAGGCAGAATTGCAGGAAACAGATTTCAGGAGGTAGATTCGAATCGCCTTTAAAGCACAGGAAAAGCGGCAAAACCTCGACAATGATGCCCTTGGCCAAAAAGGGCGTATGCGTTTTTTCCTGAATATATTCAGGAAAAAACGCATACGCCCTTTTTGGCCAACCAAGCAACCTGGAAAGGCAAATCAGCGCTACAAAGAAGTCTCGCTTCCCATCGGTCAAAAGGGCCATGCTGAATAAAGTGTCAAAACCAGAAATGCAGGACAGGCCATGGAGAAATGGGAGCCTTGCTACGCTGATGGGCGGGATGTAAATTGCCAACAGCCACTCTGGAGAAGTGTACGGTGTGTCCTGAAACATCTAAAAAACTCAGCTTAGAGAGCATAGGGCCCTTCCACTCATGGGCGTATAAATTGGGAAAACTAAAAATCAGCAAGACACAGGCACCCCAAAGTTTTGGGCTACTCTGCTGACAAGAACCTCCACTTCGTTACACCTTAAATATCCCAGGAAAGAGAAGAATGGATAAAGAAGATGTGTTCCTTATATACAGTGGAATATCACTCAGCCATGAAATCAATGTCATAAGGCTAGAAGCAGCATGATGAGTGGAATTAGGTATGACGATTCTAAGTGAAATAAGTCACACAGAAAAAGACACTTATCATGAGATATCACTTATAGAGGGAATGTAAAAACCGCTACCCTTGAACTGAATTATAAAACAGAACAGAGTCACACGTTTAGAAAACACACTATGGCTGCTTAACGGGAAAGGTGAGGTGGGGTGATGCATAAAACAAGGGTTTCAAATTAGCTCAGATACCGTTCCATGAACCCAATATGTAATAGACAAGACCTACTCCTTGCTCAGTGAACTGGACTCAACACCCCCTATTCACCGCCCAAGAATATATCTGACTAGTAAGACTCTTAAAACCTATGTATTGATATCTCTCTGTAAGTGAGTCAAGTGGGTGTAAAGCGGCATAAACACAGCAGTGAAAAGCAGCTAAACCCCATTATAAAAATCAATTACTTTTCAAAACCCGTGAAACAAAGACAGTGAAAGAGAGAGAAATTCTTACAAAATTCGTTCAGGGGCTGTGATGCCACCTGGATTGACCATATGTAGACCCACAGCTGATTGAGACATAAGGGTGGACACTCTTGGGGCTGAGAGGTTTGGTGAGGTTGGGTGAGCAAACGCAGACCCTTTAAATTAATACGGCGTGGTACCCATCCCATGGGTCCCAAATCTCCAGGTTCAAGGGCATCGTCCTACACTGAAAACATGCATGAGAAACCCCGAAGATGGTACACCGTGTGATCGGGAAAGGTTTCTAAAACGCACCTCATTTCTCAACTCCTTGTGCTCCGGTTCGCCATTCCAGCCGCTTTACTAGCAATCTCCCTCCTTGGAGAATCAGCACCTTTATCCTCCTGTTCCGTACAGGTTGCAATTTGTCCTGAGGATGCACGGGAAGAGGGGGAACCAATGAGAGACTAGCTCTAGGTGTTGGGACAGGCACAGGTCACTCTATTTTCCCATCAGGAAGAAGAATTAACCACAGGCTCAGCCTGCCGCCAGGAACCAGAATACGGCCTGAAGCAATCCTGCGCTTTTGCGGCCAGCTCCCAAGAAAGCGAGTTGAATAATGGAGCTCAGGGGCACTGCAATTCACAAACCTGCAGACTTAGAAATGATAGCTCTCGTCCACAAATATATTGAGGGAAGGCAACGAACAGGATTTGAAAGCAAGGCAGAATTGCAGGAAACAGATTTCAGGAGGTAGATTCGAATCGCCTTTAAAGCACAGGAAAAGCGGCAAAACCTCGACAATGATGCCCTTGGCCAAAAAGGGCGTATGCGTTTTTTCCTGAATATATTCAGGAAAAAACGCATACGCCCTTTTTGGCCAACCAAGCAACCTGGAAAGGCAAATCAGCGCTACAAAGAAGTCTCGCTTCCCATCGGTCAAAAGGGCCATGCTGAATAAAGTGTCAAAACCAGAAATGCAGGACAGGCCATGGAGAAATGGGAGCCTTGCTACGCTGATGGGCGGGATGTAAATTGCCAACAGCCACTCTGGAGAAGTGTACGGTGTGTCCTGAAACATCTAAAAAACTCAGCTTAGAGAGCATAGGGCCCTTCCACTCATGGGCGTATAAATTGGGAAAACTAAAAATCAGCAAGACACAGGCACCCCAAAGTTTTGGGCTACTCTGCTGACAAGAACCTCCACTTCGTTACACCTTAAATATCCCAGGAAAGAGAAGAATGGATAAAGAAGATGTGTTCCTTATATACAGTGGAATATCACTCAGCCATGAAATCAATGTCATAAGGCTAGAAGCAGCATGATGAGTGGAATTAGGTATGACGATTCTAAGTGAAATAAGTCACACAGAAAAAGACACTTATCATGAGATATCACTTATAGAGGGAATGTAAAAACCGCTACCCTTGAACTGAATTATAAAACAGAACAGAGTCACACGTTTAGAAAACACACTATGGCTGCTTAACGGGAAAGGTGAGGTGGGGTGATGCATAAAACAAGGGTTTCAAATTAGCTCAGATACCGTTCCATGAACCCAATATGTAATAGACAAGACCTACTCCTTGCTCAGTGAACTGGACTCAACACCCCCTATTCACCGCCCAAGAATATATCTGACTAGTAAGACTCTTAAAACCTATGTATTGATATCTCTCTGTAAGTGAGTCAAGTGGGTGTAAAGCGGCATAAACACAGCAGTGAAAAGCAGCTAAACCCCATTATAAAAATCAATTACTTTTCAAAACCCGTGAAACAAAGACAGTGAAAGAGAGAGAAATTCTTACAAAATTCGTTCAGGGGCTGTGATGCCACCTGGATTGACCATATCTAGACCCACAGCTGATTGAGACATAAGGGTGGACACTCTTGGGGCTGAGAGGTTTGGTGAGGTTGGGTGAGCAAACGCAGACCCTTTAAATTAATACGGCGTGGTACCCATCCCATGGGTCCCAAATCTCCAGGTTCAAGGGCATCGTCCTACACTGAAAACATGCATGAGAAACCCCGAAGATGGTACACCGTGTGATCGGGAAAGGTTTCTAAAACGCACCTCATTTCTCAACTCCTTGTGCTCCGGTTCGCCATTCCAGCCGCTTTACTAGCAATCTCCCTCCTTGGAGAATCAGCACCTTTATCCTCCTGTTCCGTACAGGTTGCAATTTGTCCTGAGGATGCACGGGAAGAGGGGGAACCAATGAGAGACTAGCTCTAGGTGTTGGGACAGGCACAGGTCACTCTATTTTCCCATCAGGAAGAAGAATTAACCACAGGCTCAGCCTGCCGCCAGGAACCAGAATACGGCGTGAAGCAATCCTGCGCTTTTGCGGCCAGCTCCCAAGAAAGCGAGTTGAATAATGGAGCTCAGGGGCACTGCAATTCACAAACCTGCAGACTTAGAAATGATAGCTCTCGTCCACAAATATATTGAGGGAAGGCAACGAAGAGGATTTGAAAGCAAGGCAGAATTGCAGGAAACAGATTTCAGGAGGTAGATTCGAATCGCCTTTAAAGCACAGGAAAAGCGGCAAAACCTCGACAATGATGCCCTTGGCCAAAAAGGGCGTATGCGTTTTTTCCTGAATATATTCAGGAAAAAACGCATACGCCCTTTTTGGCCAACCAAGCAACCTGGAAAGGCAAATCAGCGCTACAAAGAAGTCTCGCTTCCCATCGGTCAAAAGGGCCATGCTCAATAAAGTGTCAAAACCAGAAATGCAGGACAGGCCATGGAGAAATGGGAGCCTTGCTACGCTGATGGGCGGGATGTAAATTGCCAACAGCCACTCTGGAGAAGTGTACGGTGTGTCCTGAAACATCTAAAAAACTCAGCTTAGAGAGCATAGGGCCCTTCCACTCATGGGCGTATAAATTGGGAAAACTAAAAATCAGCAAGACACAGGCACCCCAAAGTTTTGGGCTACTCTGCTGACAAGAACCTCCACTTCGTTATACCTTAAATATCCCAGGAAAGAGAAGAATGGATAAAGAAGATGTGGTCCTTATATACAGTGGAATATCACTCAGCCATGAAATCAATGTCATAAGGCTAGAAGCAGCATGATGAGTGGAATTAGGTATGACGATTCTAAGTGAAATAAGTCACACAGAAAAAGACACTTATCATGAGATATCACTTATAGAGGGAATGTAAAAACCGCTACCCTTGAACTGAATTACAAAACAGAACAGAGTCACACGTTTAGAAAACACACTATGGCTGCTTAACGGGAAAGGTGAGGTGGGGTGATGCATAAAACAAGGGTTTCAAATTAGCTCAGATACCGTTCCATGAACCCAATATGCAATATACAAGACCTACTCCTTGCTCAGTGAACTGGACTCAACACCCCCTATTCACCGCCCAAGAATATATCTGACTAGTAAGACTCTTAAAACCTATGTATTGATATCTCTCTGTAAGTGAGTCAAGTGGGTGTAAAGCGGCATAAACACAGCAGTGAAAAGCAGCTAAACCCCATTATAAAAATCAATTACTTTTCAAAACCCGTGAAACAAAGACAGTGAAAGAGAGAGAAATTCTTACAAAATTCGTTCAGGGGCTGTGATGCCACCTGGATTGACCATATCTAGACCCACAGCTGATTGAGACATAAGGGTGGACACTCTTGGGGCTGAGAGGTTTGGTGAGGTTGGGTGAGCAAACGCAGACCCTTTAAATTAATACGGCGTGGTACCCATCCCATGGGTCCCAAATCTCCAGGTTCAAGGGCATCGTCCTACACTGAAAACATGCATGAGAAACCCCGAAGATGGTACACCGTGTGATCGGGAAAGGTTTCTAAAACGCACCTCATTTCTCAACTCCTTGTGCTCCGGTTCGCCATTCCAGCCGCTTTACTAGCAATCTCCCTCCTTGGAGAATCAGCACCTTTATCCTCCTGTTCCGTACAGGTTGCAATTTGTCCTGAGGATGCACGGGAAGAGGGGGAACCAATGAGAGACTAGCTCTAGGTGTTGGGACAGGCACAGGTCACTCTATTTTCCCATCAGGAAGAAGAATTAACCACAGGCTCAGCCTGCCGCCAGGAACCAGAATACGGCCTGAAGCAATCCTGCGCTTTTGCGGCCAGCTCCCAAGAAAGCGAGTTGAATAATGGAGCTCAGGGGCACTGCAATTCACAAACCTGCAGACTTAGAAATGATAGCTCTCGTCCACAAATATATTGAGGGAAGGCAACGAAGAGGATTTGAAAGCAAGGCAGAATTGCAGGAAACAGATTTCAGGAGGTAGATTCGAATCGCCTTTAAAGCACAGGAAAAGCGGCAAAACCTCGACAATGATGCCCTTGGCCAAAAAGGGCGTATGCGTTTTTTCCTGAATATATTCAGGAAAAAACGCATACGCCCTTTTTGGCCAACCAAGCAACCTGGAAAGGCAAATCAGCGCTACAAAGAAGTCTCGCTTCCCATCGGTCAAAAGGGCCATGCTGAATAAAGTGTCAAAACCAGAAATGCAGGACAGGCCATGGAGAAATGGGAGCCTTGCTACGCTGATGGGCGGGATGTAAATTGCCAACAGCCACTCTGGAGAAGTGTACGGTGTGTCCTGAAACATCTAAAAAACTCAGCTTAGAGAGCATAGGGCCCTTCCACTCATGGGCGTATAAATTGGGAAAACTAAAAATCAGCAAGACACAGGCACCCCAAAGTTTTGGGCTACTCTGCTGACAAGAACCTCCACTTCGTTACACCTTAAATATCCCAGGAAAGAGAAGAATGGATAAAGAAGATGTGGTCCTTATATACAGTGGAATATCACTCAGCCATGAAATCAATGTCATAAGGCTAGAAGCAGCATGATGAGTGGAATTAGGTATGACGATTCTAAGTGAAATAAGTCACACAGAAAAAGACACTTATCATGAGATATCACTTATAGAGGGAATGTAAAAACCGCTACCCTTGAACTGAATTACAAAACAGAACAGAGTCACACGTTTAGAAAACACACTATGGCTGCTTAACGGGAAAGGTGAGGTGGGGTGATGCATAAAACAAGGGTTTCAAATTAGCTCAGATACCGTTCCATGAACCCAATATGCAATATACAAGACCTACTCCTTGCTCAGTGAACTGGACTCAACACCCCCTATTCACCGCCCAAGAATATATCTGACTAGTAAGACTCTTAAAACCTATGTATTGATATCTCTCTGTAAGTGAGTCAAGTGGGTGTAAAGCGGCATAAACACAGCAGTGAAAAGCAGCTAAACCCCATTATAAAAATCAATTACTTTTCAAAACCCGTGAAACAAAGACAGTGAAAGAGAGAGAAATTCTTACAAAATTCGTTCAGGGGCTGTGATGCCACCTGGATTGACCATATCTAGACCCACAGCTGATTGAGACATAAGGGTGGACACTCTTGGGGCTGAGAGGTTTGGTGAGGTTGGGTGAGCAAACGCAGACCCTTTAAATTAATACGGCGTGGTACCCATCCCATGGGTCCCAAATCTCCAGGTTCAAGGGCATCGTCCTACACTGAAAACATGCATGAGAAACCCCGAAGATGGTACACCGTGTGATCGGGAAAGGTTTCTAAAACGCACCTCATTTCTCAACTCCTTGTGCTCCGGTTCGCCATTCCAGCCGCTTTACTAGCAATCTCCCTCCTTGGAGAATCAGCACCTTTATCCTCCTGTTCCGTACAGGTTGCAATTTGTCCTGAGGATGCACGGGAAGAGGGGGAACCAATGAGAGACTAGCTCTAGGTGTTGGGACAGGCACAGGTCACTCTATTTTCCCATCAGGAAGAAGAATTAACCACAGGCTCAGCCTGCCGCCAGGAACCAGAATACGGCCTGAAGCAATCCTGCGCTTTTGCGGCCAGCTCCCAAGAAAGCGAGTTGAATAATGGAGCTCAGGGGCACTGCAATTCACAAACCTGCAGACTTAGAAATGATAGCTCTCGTCCACAAATATATTGAGGGAAGGCAACGAAGAGGATTTGAAAGCAAGGCAGAATTGCAGGAAACAGATTTCAGGAGGTAGATTCGAATCGCCTTTAAAGCACAGGAAAAGCGGCAAAACCTCGACAATGATGCCCTTGGCCAAAAAGGGCGTATGCGTTTTTTCCTGAATATATTCAGGAAAAAACGCATACGCCCTTTTTGGCCAACCAAGCAACCTGGAAAGGCAAATCAGCGCTACAAAGAAGTCTCGCTTCCCATCGGTCAAAAGGGCCATGCTGAATAAAGTGTCAAAACCAGAAATGCAGGACAGGCCATGGAGAAATGGGAGCCTTGCTACGCTGATGGGCGGGATGTAAATTGCCAACAGCCACTCTGGAGAAGTGTACGGTGTGTCCTGAAACATCTAAAAAACTCAGCTTAGAGAGCATAGGGCCCTTCCACTCATGGGCGTATAAATTGGGAAAACTAAAAATCAGCAAGACACAGGCACCCCAAAGTTTTGGGCTACTCTGCTGACAAGAACCTCCACTTCGTTACACCTTAAATATCCCAGGAAAGAGAAGAATGGATAAAGAAGATGTGGTCCTTATATACAGTGGAATATCACTCAGCCATGAAATCAATGTCATAAGGCTAGAAGCAGCATGATGAGTGGAATTAGGTATGACGATTCTAAGTGAAATAAGTCACACAGAAAAAGACACTTATCATGAGATATCACTTATAGAGGGAATGTAAAAACCGCTACCCTTGAACTGAATTACAAAACAGAACAGAGTCACACGTTTAGAAAACACACTATGGCTGCTTAACGGGAAAGGTGAGGTGGGGTGATGCATAAAACAAGGGTTTCAAATTAGCTCAGATACCGTTCCATGAACCCAATATGCAATATACAAGACCTACTCCTTGCTCAGTGAACTGGACTCAACACCCCCTATTCACCGCCCAAGAATATATCTGACTAGTAAGACTCTTAAAACCTATGTATTGATATCTCTCTGTAAGTGAGTCAAGTGGGTGTAAAGCGGCATAAACACAGCAGTGAAAAGCAGCTAAACCCCATTATAAAAATCAATTACTTTTCAAAACCCGTGAAACAAAGACAGTGAAAGAGAGAGAAATTCTTACAAAATTCGTTCAGGGGCTGTGATGCCACCTGGATTGACCATATGTAGACCCACAGCTGATTGAGACATAAGGGTGGACACTCTTGGGGCTGAGAGGTTTGGTGAGGTTGGGTGAGCAAACGCAGACCCTTTAAATTAATACGGCGTGGTACCCATCCCATGGGTCCCAAATCTCCAGGTTCAAGGGCATCGTCCTACACTGAAAACATGCATGAGAAACCCCGAAGATGGTACACCCTGTGATCGGGAAAGGTTTCTAAAACGCACCTCATTTCTCAACTCCTTGTGCTCTGGTTCGCCATTCCAGCCGCTTTACTAGCAATCTCCCTCCTTGGAGAATCAGCACCTTTATCCTCCTGTTCCGTACAGGTTGCAATTTGTCCTGAGGATGCACGGGAAGAGGGGGAACCAATGAGAGACTAGCTCTAGGTGTTGGGACAGGCACAGGTCACTCTATTTTCCCATCAGGAAGAAGAATTAACCACAGGCTCAGCCTGCCGCCAGGAACCAGAATACGGCCTGAAGCAATCCTGCGCTTTTGCGGCCAGCTCCCAAGAAAGCGAGTTGAATAATGGAGTTCAGGGGCACTGCAATTCACAAACCTGCAGACTTAGAAATGATAGCTCTCGTCCACAAATATATTGAGGGAAGGCAACGAACAGGATTTGAAAGCAAGGCAGAATTGCAGGAAACAGATTTCAGGAGGTAGATTCGAATCGCCTTTAAAGCACAGGAAAAGCGGCAAAACCTCGACAATGATGCCCTTGGCCAAAAAGGGCGTATGCGTTTTTTCCTGAATATATTCAGGAAAAAACGCATACGCCCTTTTTGGCCAACCAAGCAACCTGGAAAGGCAAATCAGCGCTACAAAGAAGTCTCGCTTCCCATCGGTCAAAAGGGCCATGCTGAATAAAGTGTCAAAACCAGAAATGCAGGACAGGCCATGGAGAAATGGGAGCCTTGCTACGCTGATGGGCGGGATGTAAATTGCCAACAGCCACTCTGGAGAAGTGTACGGTGTGTCCTGAAACATCTAAAAAACTCAGCTTAGAGAGCATAGGGCCCTTCCACTCATGGGCGTATAAATTGGGAAAACTAAAAATCAGCAAGACACAGGCACCCCAAAGTTTTGGGCTACTCTGCTGACAAGAACCTCCACTTCGTTACACCTTAAATATCCCAGGAAAGAGAAGAATGGATAAAGAAGATGTGGTCCTTATATACAGTGGAATATCACTCAGCCATGAAACCAATGTCATAAGGCTAGAAGCAGCATGATGAGTGGAATTAGGTATGACGATTCTAAGTGAAATAAGTCACACAGAAAAAGACACTTATCATGAGATATCACTTATAGAGGGAATGTAAAAACCGCTACCCTTGAACTGAATTATAAAACAGAACAGAGTCACACGTTTAGAAAACACACTATGGCTGCTTAACGGGAAAGGTGAGGTGGGGTGATGCATAAAACAAGGGTTTCAAATTAGCTCAGATACCGTTCAATGAACCCAATATGTAATAGACAAGACCTACTCCTTGCTCAGTGAACTGGACTCAACACCCCCTATTCACCGCCCAAGAATATATCTGACTAGTAAGACTCTTAAAACCTATGTATTGATATCTCTCTGTAAGTGAGTCAAGTGGGTGTAAAGCGGCATAAACACAGCAGTGAAAAGCAGCTAAACCCCATTATAAAAATCAATTACTTTTCAAAACCCGTGAAACAAAGAC
This sequence comes from Balaenoptera ricei, assembly GCF_028023285.1. Taxonomy (NCBI): domain Eukaryota; kingdom Metazoa; phylum Chordata; class Mammalia; order Artiodactyla; family Balaenopteridae; genus Balaenoptera; species Balaenoptera ricei. The sequence goes on from NC_082650.1 coordinate 73,052,720, forward strand.
AGTGAAAGAGAGAGAAATTCTTACAAAATTCGTTCAGGGGCTGTGATGCCACCTGGATTGACCATATCTAGACCCACAGCTGATTGAGACATAAGGGTGGACACTCTTGGGGCTGAGAGGTTTGGTGAGGTTGGGTGAGCAAACGCAGACCCTTTAAATTAATACGGCGTGGTACCCATCCCATGGGTCCCAAATCTCCAGGTTCAAGGGCATCGTCCTACACTGAAAACATGCATGAGAAACCCCGAAGATGGTACACCGTGTGATCGGGAAAGGTTTCTAAAACGCACCTCATTTCTCAACTCCTTGTGCTCCGGTTCGCCATTCCAGCCGCTTTACTAGCAATCTCCCTCCTTGGAGAATCAGCACCTTTATCCTCCTGTTCCGTACAGGTTGCAATTTGTCCTGAGGATGCACGGGAAGAGGGGGAACCAATGAGAGACTAGCTCTAGGTGTTGGGACAGGCACAGGTCACTCTATTTTCCCATCAGGAAGAAGAATTAACCACAGGCTCAGCCTGCCGCCAGGAACCAGAATACGGCCTGAAGCAATCCTGCGCTTTTGCGGCCAGCTCCCAAGAAAGCGAGTTGAATAATGGAGCTCAGGGGCACTGCAATTCACAAACCTGCAGACTTAGAAATGATAGCTCTCGTCCACAAATATATTGAGGGAAGGCAACGAACAGGATTTGAAAGCAAGGCAGAATTGCAGGAAACAGATTTCAGGAGGTAGATTCGAATCGCCTTTAAAGCACAGGAAAAGCGGCAAAACCTCGACAATGATGCCCTTGGCCAAAAAGGGCGTATGCGTTTTTTCCTGAATATATTCAGGAAAAAACGCATACGCCCTTTTTGGCCAACCAAGCAACCTGGAAAGGCAAATCAGCGCTACAAAGAAGTCTCGCTTCCCATCGGTCAAAAGGGCCATGCTGAATAAAGTGTCAAAACCAGAAATGCAGGACAGGCCATGGAGAAATGGGAGCCTTGCTACGCTGATGGGCGGGATGTAAATTGCCAACAGCCACTCTGGAGAAGTGTACGGTGTGTCCTGAAACATCTAAAAAACTCAGCTTAGAGAGCATAGGGCCCTTCCACTCATGGGCGTATAAATTGGGAAAACTAAAAATCAGCAAGACACAGGCACCCCAAAGTTTTGGGCTACTCTGCTGACAAGAACCTCCACTTCGTTACACCTTAAATATCCCAGGAAAGAGAAGAATGGATAAAGAAGATGTGGTCCTTATATACAGTGGAATATCACTCAGCCATGAAATCAATGTCATAAGGCTAGAAGCAGCATGATGAGTGGAATTAGGTATGACGATTCTAAGTGAAATAAGTCACACAGAAAAAGACACTTATCATGAGATATCACTTATAGAGGGAATGTAAAAACCGCTACCCTTGAACTGAATTACAAAACAGAACAGAGTCACACGTTTAGAAAACACACTATGGCTGCTTAACGGGAAAGGTGAGGTGGGGTGATGCATAAAACAAGGGTTTCAAATTAGCTCAGATACCGTTCCATGAACCCAATATGCAATATACAAGACCTACTCCTTGCTCAGTGAACTGGACTCAACACCCCCTATTCACCGCCCAAGAATATATCTGACTAGTAAGACTCTTAAAACCTATGTATTGATATCTCTCTGTAAGTGAGTCAAGTGGGTGTAAAGCGGCATAAACACAGCAGTGAAAAGCAGCTAAACCCCATTATAAAAATCAATTACTTTTCAAAACCCGTGAAACAAAGACAGTGAAAGAGAGAGAAATTCTTACAAAATTCGTTCAGGGGCTGTGATGCCACCTGGATTGACCATATCTAGACCCACAGCTGATTGAGACATAAGGGTGGACACTCTTGGGGCTGAGAGGTTTGGTGAGGTTGGGTGAGCAAACGCAGACCCTTTAAATTAATATGGCGTGGTACCCATCCCATGGGTCCCAAATCTCCAGGTTCAAGGGCATCGTCCTACACTGAAAACATGCATGAGAAACCCCGAAGATGGTACACCGTGTGATCGGGAAAGGTTTCTAAAACGCACCTCATTTCTCAACTCCTTGTGCTCCGGTTCGCCATTCCAGCCACTTTACTAGCAATCTCCCTCCTTGGAGAATCAGCACCTTTATCCTCCTGTTCCGTACAGGTTGCAATTTGTCCTGAGGATGCACGGGAAGAGGGGGAACCAATGAGAGACTAGCTCTAGGTGTTGGGACAGGCACAGGTCACTCTATTTTCCCATCAGGAAGAAGAATTAACCACAGGCTCAGCCTGCCGCCAGGAACCAGAATACGGCCTGAAGCAATCCTGCGCTTTTGCGGCCAGCTCCCAAGAAAGCGAGTTGAATAATGGAGCTCAGGGGCACTGCAATTCACAAAGCTGCAGACTTAGAAATGATAGCTCTCGTCCACAAATATATTGAGGGAAGGCAACGAACAGGATTTGAAAGCAAGGCAGAATTGCAGGAAACAGATTTCAGGAGGTAGATTCGAATCGCCTTTAAAGCACAGGAAAAGCGGCAAAACCTCGACAATGATGCCCTTGGCCAAAAAGGGCGTATGCGTTTTTTCCTGAATATATTCAGGAAAAAACGCATACGCCCTTTTTGGCCAACCAAGCAACCTGGAAAGGCAAATCAGCGCTACAAAGAAGTCTCGCTTCCCATCGGTCAAAAGGGCCATGCTGAATAAAGTGTCAAAACCAGAAATGCAGGACAGGCCATGGAGAAATGGGAGCCTTGCTACGCTGATGGGCGGGATGTAAATTGCCAACAGCCACTCTGGAGAAGTGTACGGTGTGTCCTGAAACATCTAAAAAACTCAGCTTAGAGAGCATAGGGCCCTTCCACTCATGGGCGTATAAATTGGGAAAACTAAAAATCAGCAAGACACAGGCACCCCAAAGTTTTGGGCTACTCTGCTGACAAGAACCTCCACTTCGTTACACCTTAAATATCCCAGGAAAGAGAAGAATGGATAAAGAAGATGTGGTCCTTATATACAATGGAATATCACTCAGCCATGAAATCAATGTCATAAGGCTAGTAGCAGCATGATGAGTGGACTTAGGTATGACGATTCTAAGTGAAATAAGTCACACAGAAAAAGACACTTATCATGAGATATCACTTATAGAGGGAATGTAAAAACCGCTACCCTTGAACTGAATTACAAAACAGAACAGAGTCACACGTTTAGAAAACACACTATGGCTGCTTAACGGGAAAGGTGAGGTGGGGTGATGCATAAAACAAGGGTTTCAAATTAGCTCAGATACCGTTCCATGAACCCAATATGTAATAGACAAGACCTACTCCTTGCTCAGTGAACTGGACTCAACACCCCCTATTCACCGCCCAAGAATATATCTGACTAGTAAGACTCTTAAAACCTATGTATTGATATCTCTCTGTAAGTGAGTCAAGTGGGTGTAAAGCGGCATAAACACAGCAGTGAAAAGCAGCTAAACCCCATTATAAAAATCAATTACTTTTCAAAACCCGTGAAACAAAGACAGTGAAAGAGAGAGAAATTCTTACAAAATTCGTTCAGGGGCTGTGATGCCACCTGGATTGACCATATGTAGACCCACAGCTGATTGAGACATAAGGGTGGACACTCTTGGGGCTGAGAGGTTTGGTGAGGTTGGGTGAGCAAACGCAGACCCTTTAAATTAATACGGCGTGGTACCCATCCCATGGGTCCCAAATCTCCAGGTTCAAGGGCATCGTCCTACACTGAAAACATGCATGAGAAACCCCGAAGATGGTACACCGTGTGATCGGGAAAGGTTTCTAAAACGCACCTCATTTCTCAACTCCTTGTGCTCCGGTTCGCCATTCCAGCCGCTTTACTAGCAATCTCCCTCCTTGGAGAATCAGCACCTTTATCCTCCTGTTCCGTACAGGTTGCAATTTGTCCTGAGGATGCACGGGAAGAGGGGGAACCAATGAGAGACTAGCTCTAGGTGTTGGGACAGGCACAGGTCACTCTATTTTCCCATCAGGAAGAAGAATTAACCACAGGCTCAGCCTGCCGCCAGGAACCAGAATACGGCGTGAAGCAATCCTGCGCTTTTGCGGCCAGCTCCCAAGAAAGCGAGTTGAATAATGGAGCTCAGGGGCACTGCAATTCACAAACCTGCAGACTTAGAAATGATAGCTCTCGTCCACAAATATATTGAGGGAAGGCAACGAAGAGGATTTGAAAGCAAGGCAGAATTGCAGGAAACAGATTTCAGGAGGTAGATTCGAATCGCCTTTAAAGCACAGGAAAAGCGGCAAAACCTCGACAATGATGCCCTTGGCCAAAAAGGGCGTATGCGTTTTTTCCTGAATATATTCAGGAAAAAACGCATACGCCCTTTTTGGCCAACCAAGCAACCTGGAAAGGCAAATCAGCGCTACAAAGAAGTCTCGCTTCCCATCGGTCAAAAGGGCCATGCTGAATAAAGTGTCAAAACCAGAAATGCAGGACAGGCCATGGAGAAATGGGAGCCTTGCTACGCTGATGGGCGGGATGTAAATTGCCAACAGCCACTCTGGAGAAGTGTACGGTGTGTCCTGAAACATCTAAAAAACTCAGCTTAGAGAGCATAGGGCCCTTCCACTCATGGGCGTATAAATTGGGAAAACTAAAAATCAGCAAGACACAGGCACCCCAAAGTTTTGGGCTACTCTGCTGACAAGAACCTCCACTTCGTTACACCTTAAATATCCCAGGAAAGAGAAGAATGGATAAAGAAGATGTGGTCCTTATATACAGTGGAATATCACTCAGCCATGAAATCAATGTCATAAGGCTAGTAGCAGCATGATGAGTGGACTTAGGTATGACGATTCTAAGTGAAATAAGTCACACAGAAAAAGACACTTATCATGAGATATCACTTATAGAGGGAATGTAAAAACCGCTACCCTTGAACTGAATTACAAAACAGAACAGAGTCACACGTTTAGAAAACACACTATGGCTGCTTAACGGGAAAGGTGAGGTGGGGTGATGCATAAAACAAGGGTTTCAAATTAGCTCAGATACCGTTCCATGAACCCAATATGTAATAGACAAGACCTACTCCTTGCTCAGTGAACTGGACTCAACACCCCCTATTCACCGCCCAAGAATATATCTGACTAGTAAGACTCTTAAAACCTATGTATTGATATCTCTCTGTAAGTGAGTCAAGTGGGTGTAAAGCGGCATAAACACAGCAGTGAAAAGCAGCTAAACCCCATTATAAAAATCAATTACTTTTCAAAACCCGTGAAACAAAGACAGTGAAAGAGAGAGAAATTCTTACAAAATTCGTTCAGGGGCTGTGATGCCACCTGGATTGACCATATCTAGACCCACAGCTGATTGAGACATAAGGGTGGACACTCTTGGGGCTGAGAGGTTCGGTGAGGTTGGGTGAGCAAACGCAGACCCTTTAAATTAATACGGCGTGGTACCCATCCCATGGGTCCCAAATCTCCAGGTTCAAGGGCATCGTCCTACACTGAAAACATGCATGAGAAACCCCGAAGATGGTACACCGTGTGATCGGGAAAGGTTTCTAAAACGCACCTCATTTCTCAACTCCTTGTGCTCCGGTTCGCCATTCCAGCCGCTTTACTAGCAATCTCCCTCCTTGGAGAATCAGCACCTTTATCCTCCTGTTCCGTACAGGTTGCAATTTGTCCTGAGGATGCACGGGAAGAGGGGGAACCAATGAGAGACTAGCTCTAGGTGTTGGGACAGGCACAGGTCACTCTATTTTCCCATCAGGAAGAAGAATTAACCACAGGCTCAGCCTGCCGCCAGGAACCAGAATACGGCGTGAAGCAATCCTGCGCTTTTGCGGCCAGCTCCCAAGAAAGCGAGTTGAATAATGGAGCTCAGGGGCAATGCAATTCACAAACCTGCAGACTTAGAAATGATAGCTCTCGTCCACAAATATATTGAGGGAAGGCAACGAAGAGGATTTGAAAGCAAGGCAGAATTGCAGGAAACAGATTTCAGGAGGTAGATTCGAATCGCCTTTAAAGCACAGGAAAAGCGGCAAAACCTCGACAATGATGCCCTTGGCCAAAAAGGGCGTATGCGTTTTTTCCTGAATATATTCAGGAAAAAACGCATACGCCCTTTTTGGCCAACCAAGCAACCTGGAAAGGCAAATCAGCGCTACAAAGAAGTCTCGCTTCCCATCGGTCAAAAGGGCCATGCTGAATAAAGTGTCAAAACCAGAAATGCAGGACAGGCCATGGAGAAATGGGAGCCTTGCTACGCTGATGGGCGGGATGTAAATTGCCAACAGCCACTCTGGAGAAGTGTACGGTGTGTCCTGAAACATCTAAAAAACTCAGCTTAGAGAGCATAGGGCCCTTCCACTCATGGGCGTATAAATTGGGAAAACTAAAAATCAGCAAGACACAGGCACCCCAAAGTTTTGGGCTACTCTGCTGACAAGAACCTCCACTTCGTTACACCTTAAATATCCCAGGAAAGAGAAGAATGGATAAAGAAGATGTGGTCCTTATATACAGTGGAATATCACTCAGCCATGAAATCAATGTCATAAGGCTAGAAGCAGCATGATGAGTGGAATTAGGTATGACGATTCTAAGTGAAATAAGTCACACAGAAAAAGACACTTATCATGAGATATCACTTATAGAGGGAATGTAAAAACCGCTACCCTTGAACTGAATTACAAAACAGAACAGAGTCACACGTTTAGAAAACACACTATGGCTGCTTAACGGGAAAGGTGAGGTGGGGTGATGCATAAAACAAGGGTTTCAAATTAGCTCAGATACCGTTCCATGAACCCAATATGCAATATACAAGACCTACTCCTTGCTCAGTGAACTGGACTCAACACCCCCTATTCACCGCCCAAGAATATATCTGACTAGTAAGACTCTTAAAACCTATGTATTGATATCTCTCTGTAAGTGAGTCAAGTGGGTGTAAAGCGGCATAAACACAGCAGTGAAAAGCAGCTAAACCCCATTATAAAAATCAATTACTTTTCAAAACCCGTGAAACAAAGACAGTGAAAGAGAGAGAAATTCTTACAAAATTGGTTCAGGGGCTGTGATGCCACCTGGATTGACCATATCTAGACCCACAGCTGATTGAGACATAAGGGTGGACACTCTTGGGGCTGAGAGGTTTGGTGAGGTTGGGTGAGCAAACGCAGACCCTTTAAATTAATACGGCGTGGTACCCATCCCATGGGTCCCAAATCTCCAGGTTCAAGGGCATCGTCCTACACTGAAAACATGCATGAGAAACCCCGAAGATGGTACACCGTGTGATCGGGAAAGGTTTCTAAAACGCACCTCATTTCTCAACTCCTTGTGCTCCGGTTCGCCATTCCAGCCGCTTTACTAGCAATCTCCCTCCTTGGAGAATCAGCACCTTTATCCTCCTGTTCCGTACAGGTTGCAATTTGTCCTGAGGATGCACGGGAAGAGGGGGAACCAATGAGAGACTAGCTCTAGGTGTTGGGACAGGCACAGGTCACTCTATTTTCCCATCAGGAAGAAGAATTAACCACAGGCTCAGCCTGCCGCCAGGAACCAGAATACGGCCTGAAGCAATCCTGCGCTTTTGCGGCCAGCTCCCAAGAAAGCGAGTTGAATAATGGAGCTCAGGGGCACTGCAATTCACAAACCTGCAGACTTAGAAATGATAGCTCTCGTCCACAAATATATTGAGGGAAGGCAACGAACAGGATTTGAAAGCAAGGCAGAATTGCAGGAAACAGATTTCAGGAGGTAGATTCGAATCGCCTTTAAAGCACAGGAAAAGTGGCAAAACCTCGACAATGATGCCCTTGGCCAAAAAGGGCGTATGCGTTTTTTCCTGAATATATTCAGGAAAAAACGCATACGCCCTTTTTGGCCAACCAAGCAACCTGGAAAGGCAAATCAGCGCTACAAAGAAGTCTCGCTTCCCATCGGTCAAAAGGGCCATGCTCAATAAAGTGTCAAAACCAGAAATGCAGGACAGGCCATGGAGAAATGGGAGCCTTGCTACGCTGATGGGCGGGATGTAAATTGCCAACAGCCACTCTGGAGAAGTGTACGGTGTGTCCTGAAACATCTAAAAAACTCAGCTTAGAGAGCATAGGGCCCTTCCACTCATGGGCGTATAAATTGGGAAAACTAAAAATCAGCAAGACACAGGCACCCCAAAGTTTTGGGCTACTCTGCTGACAAGAACCTCCACTTCGTTACACCTTAAATATCCCAGGAAAGAGAAGAATGGATAAAGAAGATGTGGTCCTTATATACAGTGGAATATCACTCAGCCATGAAATCAATGTCATAAGGCTAGAAGCAGCATGATGAGTGGAATTAGGTATGACGATTCTAAGTGAAATAAGTCACACAGAAAAAGACACTTATCATGAGATATCACTTATAGAGGGAATGTAAAAACCGCTACCCTTGAACTGAATTACAAAACAGAACAGAGTCACACGTTTAGAAAACACACTATGGCTGCTTAACGGGAAAGGTGAGGTGGGGTGATGCATAAAACAAGGGTTTCAAATTAGCTCAGATACCGTTCCATGAACCCAATATGCAATATACAAGACCTACTCCTTGCTCAGTGAACTGGACTCAACACCCCCTATTCACCGCCCAAGAATATATCTGACTAGTAAGACTCTTAAAACCTATGTATTGATATCTCTCTGTAAGTGAGTCAAGTGGGTGTAAAGCGGCATAAACACAGCAGTGAAAAGCAGCTAAACCCCATTATAAAAATCAATTACTTTTCAAAACCCGTGAAACAAAGACAGTGAAAGAGAGAGAAATTCTTACAAAATTCGTTCAGGGGCTGTGATGCCACCTGGATTGACCATATGTAGACCCACAGCTGATTGAGACATAAGGGTGGACACTCTTGGGGCTGAGAGGTTTGGTGAGGTTGGGTGAGCAAACGCAGACCCTTTAAATTAATACGGCGTGGTACCCATCCCATGGGTCCCAAATCTCCAGGTTCAAGGGCATCGTCCTACACTGAAAACATGCATGAGAAACCCCGAAGATGGTACACCCTGTGATCGGGAAAGGTTTCTAAAACGCACCTCATTTCTCAACTCCTTGTGCTCTGGTTCGCCATTCCAGCCGCTTTACTAGCAATCTCCCTCCTTGGAGAATCAGCACCTTTATCCTCCTGTTCCGTACAGGTTGCAATTTGTCCTGAGGATGCACGGGAAGAGGGGGAACCAATGAGAGACTAGCTCTAGGTGTTGGGACAGGCACAGGTCACTCTATTTTCCCATCAGGAAGAAGAATTAACCACAGGCTCAGCCTGCCGCCAGGAACCAGAATACGGCCTGAAGCAATCCTGCGCTTTTGCGGCCAGCTCCCAAGAAAGCGAGTTGAATAATGGAGTTCAGGGGCACTGCAATTCACAAACCTGCAGACTTAGAAATGATAGCTCTCGTCCACAAATATATTGAGGGAAGGCAACGAACAGGATTTGAAAGCAAGGCAGAATTGCAGGAAACAGATTTCAGGAGGTAGATTCGAATCGCCTTTAAAGCACAGGAAAAGCGGCAAAACCTCGACAATGATGCCCTTGGCCAAAAAGGGCGTATGCGTTTTTTCCTGAATATATTCAGGAAAAAACGCATACGCCCTTTTTGGCCAACCAAGCAACCTGGAAAGGCAAATCAGCGCTACAAAGAAGTCTCGCTTCCCATCGGTCAAAAGGGCCATGCTGAATAAAGTGTCAAAACCAGAAATGCAGGACAGGCCATGGAGAAATGGGAGCCTTGCTACGCTGATGGGCGGGATGTAAATTGCCAACAGCCACTCTGGAGAAGTGTACGGTGTGTCCTGAAACATCTAAAAAACTCAGCTTAGAGAGCATAGGGCCCTTCCACTCATGGGCGTATAAATTGGGAAAACTAAAAATCAGCAAGACACAGGCACCCCAAAGTTTTGGGCTACTCTGCTGACAAGAACCTCCACTTCGTTACACCTTAAATATCCCAGGAAAGAGAAGAATGGATAAAGAAGATGTGGTCCTTATATACAGTGGAATATCACTCAGCCATGAAATCAATGTCATAAGGCTAGAAGCAGCATGATGAGTGGAATTAGGTATGACGATTCTAAGTGAAATAAGTCACACAGAAAAAGACACTTATCATGAGATATCACTTATAGAGGGAATGTAAAAACCGCTACCCTTGAACTGAATTATAAAACAGAACAGAGTCACATGTTTAGAAAACACACTATGGCTGCTTAACGGGAAAGGTGAGGTGGGGTGATGCATAAAACAAGGGTTTCAAATTAGCTCAGATACCGTTCAATGAACCCAATATGTAATAGACAAGACCTACTCCTTGCTCAGTGAACTGGACTCAACACCCCCTATTCACCGCCCAAGAATATATCTGACTAGTAAGACTCTTAAAACCTATGTATTGATATCTCTCTGTAAGTGAGTCAAGTGGGTGTAAAGCGGCATAAACACAGCAGTGAAAAGCAGCTAAACCCCATTATAAAAATCAATTACTTTTCAAAACCCGTGAAACAAAGACAGTGAAAGAGAGAGAAATTCTTACAAAATTCGTTCAGGGGCTGTGATGCCACCTGGATTGACCATATCTAGACCCACAGCTGATTGAGACATAAGGGTGGACACTCTTGGGGCTGAGAGGTTTGGTGAGGTTGGGTGAGCAAACGCAGACCCTTTAAATTAATACGGCGTGGTACCCATCCCATGGGTCCCAAATCTCCAGGTTCAAGGGCATCGTCCTACACTGAAAACATGCATGAGAAACCCCGAAGATGGTACACCGTGTGATCGGGAAAGGTTTCTAAAACGCACCTCATTTCTCAACTCCTTGTGCTCCGGTTCGCCATTCCAGCCGCTTTACTAGCAATCTCCCTCCTTGGAGAATCAGCACCTTTATCCTCCTGTTCCGTACAGGTTGCAATTTGTCCTGAGGATGCACGGGAAGAGGGGGAACCAATGAGAGACTAGCTCTAGGTGTTGGGACAGGCACAGGTCACTCTATTTTCCCATCAGGAAGAAGAATTAACCACAGGCTCAGCCTGCCGCCAGGAACCAGAATACGGCCTGAAGCAATCCTGCGCTTTTGCGGCCAGCTCCCAAGAAAGCGAGTTGAATAATGGAGCTCAGGGGCACTGCAATTCACAAACCTGCAGACTTAGAAATGATAGCTCTCGTCCACAAATATATTGAGGGAAGGCAACGAACAGGATTTGAAAGCAAGGCAGAATTGCAGGAAACAGATTTCAGGAGGTAGATTCGAATCGCCTTTAAAGCACAGGAAAAGCGGCAAAACCTCGACAATGATGCCCTTGGCCAAAAAGGGCGTATGCGTTTTTTCCTGAATATATTCAGGAAAAAACGCATACGCCCTTTTTGGCCAACCAAGCAACCTGGAAAGGCAAATCAGCGCTACAAAGAAGTCTCGCTTCCCATCGGTCAAAAGGGCCATGCTGAATAAAGTGTCAAAACCAGAAATGCAGGACAGGCCATGGAGAAATGGGAGCCTTGCTACGCTGATGGGCGGGATGTAAATTGCCAACAGCCACTCTGGAGAAGTGTACGGTGTGTCCTGAAACATCTAAAAAACTCAGCTTAGAGAGCATAGGGCCCTTCCACTCATGGGCGTATAAATTGGGAAAACTAAAAATCAGCAAGACACAGGCACCCCAAAGTTTTGGGCTACTCTGCTGACAAGAACCTCCACTTCGTTACACCTTAAATATCCCAGGAAAGAGAAGAATGGATAAAGAAGATGTGGTCCTTATATACAGTGGAATATCACTCAGCCATGAAATCAATGTCATAAGGCTAGAAGCAGCATGATGAGTGGAATTAGGTATGACGATTCTAAGTGAAATAAGTCACACAGAAAAAGACACTTATCATGAGATATCACTTATAGAGGGAATGTAAAAACCGCTACCCTTGAACTGAATTACAAAACAGAACAGAGTCACACGTTTAGAAAACACACTATGGCTGCTTAACGGGAAAGGTGAGGTGGGGTGATGCATAAAACAAGGGTTTCAAATTAGCTCAGATACCGTTCCATGAACCCAATATGCAATATACAAGACCTACTCCTTGCTCAGTGAACTGGACTCAACACCCCCTATTCACCGCCCAAGAATATATCTGACTAGTAAGACTCTTAAAACCTATGTATTGATATCTCTCTGTAAGTGAGTCAAGTGGGTGTAAAGCGGCATAAACACAGCAGTGAAAAGCAGCTAAACCCCATTATAAAAATAAATTACTTTTCAAAACCCGTGAAACAAAGACAGTGAAAGAGAGAGAAATTCTTACAAAATTCGTTCAGGGGCTGTGATGCCACCTGGATTGACCATATCTAGACCCACAGCTGATTGAGACATAAGGGTGGACACTCTTGGGGCTGAGAGGTTTGGTGAGGTTGGGTGAGCAAACGCAGACCCTTTAAATTAATATGGCGTGGTACCCATCCCATGGGTCCCAAATCTCCAGGTTCAAGGGCATCGTCCTACACTGAAAACATGCATGAGAAACCCCGAAGATGGTACACCGTGTGATCGGGAAAGGTTTCTAAAACGCACCTCATTTCTCAACTCCTTGTGCTCCGGTTCGCCATTCCAGCCGCTTTACTAGCAATCTCCCTCCTTGGAGAATCAGCACCTTTATCCTCCTGTTCCGTACAGGTTGCAATTTGTCCTGAGGATGCACGGGAAGAGGGGGAACCAATGAGAGACTAGCTCTAGGTGTTGGGACAGGCACAGGTCACTCTATTTTCCCATCAGGAAGAAGAATTAACCACAGGCTCAGCCTGCCGCCAGGAACCAGAATACGGCCTGAAGCAATCCTGCGCTTTTGCGGCCAGCTCCCAAGAAAGCGAGTTGAATAATGGAGCTCAGGGGCACTGCAATTCACAAACCTGCAGACTTAGAAATGATAGCTCTCGTCCACAAATATATTGAGGGAAGGCAACGAACAGGATTTGAAAGCAAGGCAGAATTGCAGGAAACAGATTTCAGGAGGTAGATTCGAATCGCCTTTAAAGCACAGGAAAAGCGGCAAAACCTCGACAATGATGCCCTTGGCCAAAAAGGGCGTATGCGTTTTTTCCTGAATATATTCAGGAAAAAACGCATACGCCCTTTTTGGCCAACCAAGCAACCTGGAAAGGCAAATCAGCGCTACAAAGAAGTCTCGCTTCCCATCGGTCAAAAGGGCCATGCTGAATAAAGTGTCAAAACCAGAAATGCAGGACAGGCCATGGAGAAATGGGAGCCTTGCTACGCTGATGGGCGGGATGTAAATTGCCAACAGCCACTCTGGAGAAGTGTACGGTGTGTCCTGAAACATCTAAAAAACTCAGCTTAGAGAGCATAGGGCCCTTCCACTCATGGGCGTATAAATTGGGAAAACTAAAAATCAGCAAGACACAGGCACCCCAAAGTTTTGGGCTACTCTGCTGACAAGAACCTCCACTTCGTTACACCTTAAATATCCCAGGAAAGAGAAGAATGGATAAAGAAGATGTGGTCCTTATATACAGTGGAATATCACTCAGCCATGAAATCAATGTCATAAGGTTAGAAGCAGCATGATGAGTGGACTTAGGTATGACGATTCTAAGTGAAATAAGTCACACAGAAAAAGACACTTATCATGAGATATCACTTATAGAGGGAATGTAAAAACCGCTACCCTTGAACTGAATTACAAAACAGAACAGAGTCACACGTTTAGAAAACACACTATGGCTGCTTAACGGGAAAGGTGAGGTGGGGTGATGCATAAAACAAGGGTTTCAAATTAGCTCAGATACCGTTCCATGAACCCAATATGTAATAGACAAGACCTACTCCTTGCTCAGTGAACTGGACTCAACACCCCCTATTCACCGCCCAAGAATATATCTGACTAGTAAGACTCTTAAAACCTATGTATTGATATCTCTCTGTAAGTGAGTCAAGTGGGTGTAAAGCGGCATAAACACAGCAGTGAAAAGCAGCTAAACCCCATTATAAAAATCAATTACTTTTCAAAACCCGTGAAACAAAGACAGTGAAAGAGAGAGAAATTCTTACAAAATTCGTTCAGGGGCTGTGATGCCACCTGGATTGACCATATCTAGACCCACAGCTGATTGAGACATAAGGGTGGACACTCTTGGGGCTGAGAGGTTTGGTGAGGTTGGGTGAGCAAACGCAGACCCTTTAAATTAATATGGCGTGGTACCCATCCCATGGGTCCCAAATCTCCAGGTTCAAGGGCATCGTCCTACACTGAAAACATGCATGAGAAACCCCGAAGATGGTACACCGTGTGATCGGGAAAGGTTTCTAAAACGCACCTCATTTCTCAACTCCTTGTGCTCCGGTTCGCCATTCCAGCCGCTTTACTAGCAATCTCCCTCCTTGGAGAATCAGCACCTTTATCCTCCTGTTCCGTACAGGTTGCAATTTGTCCTGAGGATGCACGGGAAGAGGGGGAACCAATGAGAGACTAGCTCTAGGTGTTGGGACAGGCACAGGTCACTCTATTTTCCCATCAGGAAGAAGAATTAACCACAGGCTCAGCCTGCCGCCAGGAGCCAGAATACGGCCTGAAGCAATCCTGCGCTTTTGCGGCCAACTCCCAAGAAAGCGAGTTGAATAATGGAGCTCAGGGGCACTGCAATTCACAAACCTGCAGACTTAGAAATGATAACTCTCGTCCACAAATATATTGAGGGAAGGGAACGAAGAGGATTTGAAAGCAAGGCGGAATTGCAGGAAACTGATTTCAGGAGGTAGATTCGAATCGCCTTTAAAGCACAGGAAAAGCGGCAAAACCTCGACATTGATGCCCTTGGCCAAAAAGGGCGTATGCGTTTTTTCCTGAATATATTCAGGAAAAAACGCATACGCCCTTTTTGGCCAACCAAGCAACCTGGAAAGGCAAATCAGCGCTACAAAGAAGTCTCGCTTCCCATCGGTCAAAAGGGCCATGCTGAATAAAGTGTCAAAACCAGAAATGCAGGACAGGCCATGGAGAAATGGGAGCCTTGCTACGCTGATGGGCGGGATGTAAATTGCCAACAGCCACTCTGGAGAAGTGTACGGTGTGTCCTGAAACATCTAAAAAACTCAGCTTAGAGAGCATAGGGCCCTTCCACTCATGGGCGTATAAATTGGGAAAACTAAAAATCAGCAAGACACAGGCACCCCAAAGTTTTGGGCTACTCTGCTGACAAGAACCTCCACTTCGTTACACCTTAAATATCCCAGGAAAGAGAAGAATGGATAAAGAAGATGTGGTCCTTATATACAATGGAATATCACTCAGCCATGAAATCAATGTCATAAGGCTAGTAGCAGCATGATGAGTGGACTTAGGTATGACGATTCTAAGTGAAATAAGTCACACAGAAAAAGACACTTATCATGAGATATCACTTATAGAGGGAATGTAAAAACCGCTACCCTTGAACTGAATTACAAAACAGAACAGAGTCACACGTTTAGAAAACACACTATGGCTGCTTAACGGGAAAGGTGAGGTGGGGTGATGCATAAAACAAGGGTTTCAAATTAGCTCAGATACCGTTCCATGAACCCAATATGCAATAGACAAGACCTACTCCTTGCTCAGTGAACTGGACTCAACACCCCCTATTCACCGCCCAAGAATATATCTGACTAGTAAGACTCTTAAAACCTATGTATTGATATCTCTCTGTAAGTGAGTCAAGTGGGTGTAAAGCGGCATAAACACAGCAGTGAAAAGCAGCTAAACCCCATTATAAAAATCAATTACTTTTCAAAACCCGTGAAACAAAGACAGTGAAAGAGAGAGAAATTCTTACAAAATTCGTTCAGGGGCTGTGATGCCACCTGGATTGACCATATCTAGACCCACAGCTGATTGAGACATAAGGGTGGACACTCTTGGGGCTGAGAGGTTTGGTGAGGTTGGGTGAGCAAACGCAGACCCTTTAAATTAATACGGCGTGGTACCCATCCCATGGGTCCCAAATCTCCAGGTTCAAGGGCATCGTCCTACACTGAAAACATGCATGAGAAACCCCGAAGATGGTACACCGTGTGATCGGGAAAGGTTTCTAAAACGCACCTCATTTCTCAACTCCTTGTGCTCCGGTTCGCCATTCCAGCCGCTTTACTAGCAATCTCCCTCCTTGGAGAATCAGCACCTTTATCCTCCTGTTCCGTACAGGTTGCAATTTGTCCTGAGGATGCACGGGAAGAGGGGGAAGCAATGAGAGACTAGCTCTAGGTGTTGGGCCAGGCACAGGTCACTCTATTTTCCCATCAGGAAGAAGAATTAACCACAGGCTCAGCCTGCCGCCAGGAACCAGAATACGGCCTGAAGCAATTCTGCGCTTTTGCGGCCAGCTCCCAAGAAAGCGAGTTGAATAATGGAGTTCAGGGGCACTGCAATTCACAAACCTGCAGACTTAGAAATGATAGCTCTCGTCCACAAATATATTGAGGGAAGGCAACGAAGAGGATCTGAAAGCAAGGCAGAATTGCAGGAAACAGATTTCAGGAGGTAGATTCGAATCGCCTTTAAAGCACAGGAAAAGCGGCAAAACCTCGACAATGATGCCCTTGGCCAAAAAGGGCGTATGCGTTTTTTCCAGAATATATTCAGGAAAAAACGCATACGCCCTTTTTGGCCAACCAAGCAACCTGGAAAGGCAAATCAGCGCTACAAAGAAGTCTCGCTTCCCATCGGTCAAAAGGGCCATGCTGAATAAAGTGTCAAAACCAGAAATGCAGGACAGGCCATGGAGAAATGGGAGCCTTGCTACGCTGATGGGCGGGATGTAAATTGCCAACAGCCACTCTGGAGAAGTGTACGGTGTGTCCTGAAACATCTAAAAAACTCAGCTTAGAGAGCATAGGGCCCTTCCACTCATGGGCGTATAAATTGGGAAAACTAAAAATCAGCAAGACACAGGCACCCCAAAGTTTTGGGCTACTCTGCTGACAAGAACCTCCACTTCGTTACACCTTAAATATCCCAGGAAAGAGAAGAATGGATAAAGAAGATGTGGTCCTTATATACAATGGAATATCACTCAGCCATGAAATCAATGTCATAAGGCTAGTAGCAGCATGATGAGTGGACTTAGGTATGACGATTCTAAGTGAAATAAGTCACACAGAAAAAGACACTTATCATGAGATATCACTTATAGAGGGAATGTAAAAACCGCTACCCTTGAACTGAATTACAAAACAGAACAGAGTCACACGTTTAGAAAACACACTATGGCTGCTTAACGGGAAAGGTGAGGTGGGGTGATGCATAAAACAAGGGTTTCAAATTAGCTCAGATACCGTTCCATGAACCCAATATGTAATAGACAAGACCTACTCCTTGCTCAGTGAACTGGACTCAACACCCCCTATTCACCGCCCAAGAATATATCTGACTAGTAAGACTCTTAAAACCTATGTATTGATATCTCTCTGTAAGTGAGTCAAGTGGGTGTAAAGCGGCATAAACACAGCAGTGAAAAGCAGCTAAACCCCATTATAAAAATCAATTACTTTTCAAAACCCGTGAAACAAAGACAGTGAAAGAGAGAAAAATTCTTACAAAATTCGTTCAGGGGCTGTGATGCCACCTGGATTGACCATATCTAGACCCACAGCTGATTGAGACATAAGGGTGGACACTCTTGGGGCTGAGAGGTTTGGTGAGGTTGGGTGAGCAAACGCAGACCCTTTAAATTAATACGGCGTGGTACCCATCCCATGGGTCCCAAATCTCCAGGTTCAAGGGCATCGTCCTACACTGAAAACATGCATGAGAAACCCCGAAGATGGTACACCGTGTGATCGGGAAAGGTTTCTAAAACGCACCTCATTTCTCAACTCCTTGTGCTCCGGTTCGCCATTCCAGCCGCTTTACTAGCAATCTCCCTCCTTGGAGAATCAGCACCTTTATCCTCCTGTTCCGTACAGGTTGCAATTTGTCCTGAGGATGCACGGGAAGAGGGGGAACCAATGAGAGACTAGCTCTAGGTGTTGGGACAGGCACAGGTCACTCTATTTTCCCATCAGGAAGAAGAATTAACCACAGGCTCAGCCTGCCGCCAGGAACCAGAATACGGCCTGAAGCAATCCTGCGCTTTTGCGGCCAGCTCCCAAGAAAGCGAGTTGAATAATGGAGTTCAGGGGCACTGCAATTCACAAACCTGCAGACTTAGAAATGATAGCTCTCGTCCACAAATATATTGAGGGAAGGCAACGAAGAGGATTTGAAAGCAAGGCAGAATTGCAGGAAACAGATTTCAGGAGGTAGATTCGAATCGCCTTTAAAGCACAGGAAAAGCGGCAAAACCTCGACAATGATGCCCTTGGCCAAAAAGGGCGTATGCGTTTTTTCCTGAATATATTCAGGAAAAAACGCATACGCCCTTTTTGGCCAACCAAGCAACCTGGAAAGGCAAATCAGCGCTACAAAGAAGTCTCGCTTCCCATCGGTCAAAAGGGCCATGCTGAATAAAGTGTCAAAACCAGAAATGCAGGACAGGCCATGGAGAAATGGGAGCCTTGCTACGCTGATGGGCGGGATGTAAATTGCCAACAGCCACTCTGGAGAAGTGTACGGTGTGTCCTGAAACATCTAAAAAACTCAGCTTAGAGAGCATAGGGCCCTTCCACTCATGGGCGTATAAATTGGGAAAACTAAAAATCAGCAAGACACAGGCACCCCAAAGTTTTGGGCTACTCTGCTGACAAGAACCTCCACTTCGTTACACCTTAAATATCCCAGGAAAGAGAAGAATGGATAAAGAAGATGTGGTCCTTATATACAGTGGAATATCACTCAGCCATGAAATCAATGTCATAAGGCTAGAAGCAGCATGATGAGTGGACTTAGGTATGACGATTCTAAGTGAAATAAGTCACACAGAAAAAGACACTTATCATGAGATATCACTTATAGAGGGAATGTAAAAACCGCTACCCTTGAACTGAATTACAAAACAGAACAGAGTCACACGTTTAGAAAACACACTATGGCTGCTTAACGGGAAAGGTGAGGTGGGGTGATGCATAAAACAAGGGTTTCAAATTAGCTCAGATACCGTTCCATGAACCCAATATGTAATAGACAAGACCTACTCCTTGCTCAGTGAACTGGACTCAACACCCCCTATTCACCGCCCAAGAATATATCTGACTAGTAAGACTCTTAAAACCTATGTATTGATATCTCTCTGTAAGTGAGTCAAGTGGGTGTAAAGCGGCATAAACACAGCAGTGAAAAGCAGCTACACCCCATTATAAAAATCAATTACTTTTCAAAACCCGTGAAACAAAGACAGTGAAAGAGAGAAAAATTCTTACAAAATTCGTTCAGGGGCTGTGATGCCACCTGGATTGACCATATCTAGACCCACAGCTGATTGAGACATAAGGGTGGACACTCTTGGGGCTGAGAGGTTTGGTGAGGTTGGGTGAGCAAACGCAGACCCTTTAAATTAATACGGCGTGGTACCCATCCCATGGGTCCCAAATCTCCAGGTTCAAGGGCATCGTCCTACACTGAAAACATGCATGAGAAACCCCGAAGATGGTACACCGTGTGATCGGGAAATGTTTCTAAAATGCACCTCATTTCTCAACTCCTTGTGCTCCGGTTCGCCATTCCAGCCGCTTTACTAGCAATCTCCCTCCTTGGAGAATCAGCACCTTTATCCTCCTGTTCCGTACAGGTTGCAATTTGTCCTGAGGATGCACGGGAAGAGGGGGAACCAATGAGAGACTAGCTCTAGGTGTTGGGACAGGCACAGGTCACTCTATTTTCCCATCAGGAAGAAGAATTAACCACAGGCTCAGCCTGCCGCCAGGAACCAGAATACGGCCTGAAGCAATCCTGCGCTTTTGCGGCCAGCTCCCAAGAAAGCGAGTTGAATAATGGAGCTCAGGGGCACTGCAATTCACAAACCTGCAGACTTAGAAATGATAGCTCTCGCCCACAAATATATTGAGGGAAGGCAACGAAGAGGATCTGAAAGCAAGGCAGAATTGCAGGAAACAGATTTCAGGAGGTAGATTCGAATCGCCTTTAAAGCACAGGAAAAGCGGCAAAACCTCGACAATGATGCCCTTGGCCAAAAAGGGCGTATGCGTTTTTTCCTGAATATATTCAGGAAAAAACGCATACGCCCTTTTTGGCCAACCAAGCAACCTGGAAAGGCAAATCAGCGCTACAAAGAAGTCTCGCTTCCCATCGGTCAAAAGGGCCATGCTGAATAAAGTGTCAAAACCAGAAATGCAGGACAGGCCATGGAGAAATGGGAGCCTTGCTACGCTGATGGGCGGGATGTAAATTGCCAACAGCCACTCTGGAGAAGTGTACGGTGTGTCCTGAAACATCTAAAAAACTCAGCTTAGAGAGCATAGGGCCCTTCCACTCATGGGCGTATAAATTGGGAAAACTAAAAATCAGCAAGACACAGGCACCCCAAAGTTTTGGGCTACTCTGCTGACAAGAACCTCCACTTCGTTACACCTTAAATATCCCAGGAAAGAGAAGAATGGATAAAGAAGATGTGGTCCTTATATACAATGGAATATCACTCAGCCATGAAATCAATGTCATAAGGCTAGTAGCAGCATGATGAGTGGACTTAGGTATGACGATTCTAAGTGAAATAAGTCACACAGAAAAAGACACTTATCATGAGATATCACTTATAGAGGGAATGTAAAAACCGCTACCCTTGAACTGAATTACAAAACAGAACAGAGTCACACGTTTAGAAAACACACTATGGCTGCTTAACGGGAAAGGTGAGGTGGGGTGATGCATAAAACAAGGGTTTCAAATTAGCTCAGATACCGTTCCATGAACCCAATATGTAATAGACAAGACCTACTCCTTGCTCAGTGAACTGGACTCAACACCCCCTATTCACCGCCCAAGAATATATCTGACTAGTAAGACTCTTAAAACCTATGTATTGATATCTCTCTGTAAGTGAGTCAAGTGGGTGTAAAGCGGCATAAACACAGCAGTGAAAAGCAGCTACACCCCATTATAAAAATCAATTACTTTTCAAAACCCGTGAAACAAAGACAGTGAAAGAGAGAAAAATTCTTACAAAATTCGTTCAGGGGCTGTGATGCCACCTGGATTGACCATATCTAGACCCACAGCTGATTGAGACATAAGGGTGGACACTCTTGGGGCTGAGAGGTTTGGTGAGGTTGGGTGAGCAAACGCAGACCCTTTAAATTAATACGGCGTGGTACCCATCCCATGGGTCCCAAATCTCCAGGTTCAAGGGCATCGTCCTACACTGAAAACATGCATGAGAAACCCCGAAGATGGTACACCGTGTGATCGGGAAAGGTTTCTAAAACGCACCTCATTTCTCAACTCCTTGTGCTCCGGTTCGCCATTCCAGCCGCTTTACTAGCAATCTCCCTCCTTGGAGAATCAGCACCTTTATCCTCCTGTTCCGTACAGGTTGCAATTTGTCCTGAGGATGCACGGGAAGAGGGGGAACCAATGAGAGACTAGCTCTAGGTGTTGGGACAGGCACAGGTCACTCTATTTTCCCATCAGGAAGAAGAATTAACCACAGGCTCAGCCTGCCGCCAGGAACCAGAATACGGCCTGAAGCAATCCTGCGCTTTTGCGGCCAGCTCCCAAGAAAGCGAGTTGAATAATGGAGTTCAGGGGCACTGCAATTCACAAACCTGCAGACTTAGAAATGATAGCTCTCGTCCACAAATATATTGAGGGAAGGCAACGAAGAGGATTTGAAAGCAAGGCAGAATTGCAGGAAACAGATTTCAGGAGGTAGATTCGAATCGCCTTTAAAGCACAGGAAAAGCGGCAAAACCTCGACAATGATGCCCTTGGCCAAAAAGGGCGTATGCGTTTTTTCCTGAATATATTCAGGAAAAAACGCATACGCCCTTTTTGGCCAACCAAGCAACCTGGAAAGGCAAATCAGCGCTACAAAGAAGTCTCGCTTCCCATCGGTCAAAAGGGCCATGCTGAATAAAGTGTCAAAACCACAAATGCAGGACAGGCCATGGAGAAATGGGAGCCTTGCTACGCTGATGGGCGGGATGTAAATTGCCAACAGCCACTCTGGAGAAGTGTACGGTGTGTCCTGAAACATCTAAAAAACTCAGCTTAGAGAGCATAGGGCCCTTCCACTCATGGGCGTATAAATTGGGAAAACTAAAAATCAGCAAGACACAGGCACCCCAAAGTTTTGGGCTACTCTGCTGACAAGAACCTCCACTTCGTTACACCTTAAATATCCCAGGAAAGAGAAGAATGGATAAAGAAGATGTGGTCCTTATATACAATGGAATATCACTCAGCCATGAAATCAATGTCATAAGGCTAGTAGCAGCATGATGAGTGGACTTAGGTATGACGATTCTAAGTGAAATAAGTCACACAGAAAAAGACACTTATCATGAGATATCACTTATAGAGGGAATGTAAAAACCGCTACCCTTGAACTGAATTACAAAACAGAACAGAGTCACACGTTTAGAAAACACACTATGGCTGCTTAACGGGAAAGGTGAGGTGGGGTGATGCATAAAACAAGGGTTTCAAATTAGCTCAGATACCGTTCCATGAACCCAATATGTAATAGACAAGACCTACTCCTT
The DNA here is from genome assembly GCF_028023285.1 of Balaenoptera ricei. Lineage (NCBI taxonomy): Eukaryota > Metazoa > Chordata > Mammalia > Artiodactyla > Balaenopteridae > Balaenoptera > Balaenoptera ricei. The sequence continues at coordinate 73,075,404 of NC_082650.1, forward strand.
GCTCAGTGAACTGGACTCAACACCCCCTATTCACCGCCCAAGAATATATCTGACTAGTAAGACTCTTAAAACCTATGTATTGATATCTCTCTGTAAGTGAGTCAAGTGGGTGTAAAGCGGCATAAACACAGCAGTGAAAAGCAGCTAAACCCCATTATAAAAATCAATTACTTTTCAAAACCCGTGAAACAAAGAGAGTGAAAGAGAGAAAAATTCTTACAAAATTCGTTCAGGGGCTGTGATGCCACCTGGATTGACCATATCTAGACCCACAGCTGATTGAGACATAAGGGTGGACACTCTTGGGGCTGAGAGGTTTGGTGAGGTTGGGTGAGCAAACGCAGACCCTTTAAATTAATACGGCGTGGTACCCATCCCATGGGTCCCAAATCTCCAGGTTCAAGGGCATCGTCCTACACTGAAAACATGCATGAGAAACCCCGAAGATGGTACACCGTGTGATCGGGAAAGGTTTCTAAAACGCACCTCATTTCTCAACTCCTTGTGCTCCGGTTCGCCATTCCAGCCGCTTTACTAGCAATCTCCCTCCTTGGAGAATCAGCACCTTTATCCTCCTGTTCCGTACAGGTTGCAATTTGTCCTGAGGATGCACGGGAAGAGGGGGAACCAATGAGAGACTAGCTCTAGGTGTTGGGACAGGCACAGGTCACTCTATTTTCCCATCAGGAAGAAGAATTAACCACAGGCTCAGCCTGCCGCCAGGAACCAGAATACGGCCTGAAGCAATCCTGCGCTTTTGCGGCCAGCTCCCAAGAAAGCGAGTTGAATAATGGAGTTCAGGGGCACTGCAATTCACAAACCTGCAGACTTAGAAATGATAGCTCTCGTCCACAAATATATTGAGGGAAGGCAACGAAGAGGATTTGAAAGCAAGGCAGAATTGCAGGAAACAGATTTCAGGAGGTAGATTCGAATCGCCTTTAAAGCACAGGAAAAGCGGCAAAACCTCGACAATGATGCCCTTGGCCAAAAAGGGCGTATGCGTTTTTTCCTGAATATATTCAGGAAAAAACGCATACGCCCTTTTTGGCCAACCAAGCAACCTGGAAAGGCAAATCAGCGCTACAAAGAAGTCTCGCTTCCCATCGGTCAAAAGGGCCATGCTGAATAAAGTGTCAAAACCAGAAATGCAGGACAGGCCATGGAGAAATGGGAGCCTTGCTACGCTGATGGGCGGGATGTAAATTGCCAACAGCCACTCTGGAGAAGTGTACGGTGTGTCCTGAAACATCTAAAAAACTCAGCTTAGAGAGCATAGGGCCCTTCCACTCATGGGCGTATAAATTGGGAAAACTAAAAATCAGCAAGACACAGGCACCCCAAAGTTTTGGGCTACTCTGCTGACAAGAACCTCCACTTCGTTACACCTTAAATATCCCAGGAAAGAGAAGAATGGATAAAGAAGATGTGGTCCTTATATACAATGGAATATCACTCAGCCATGAAATCAATGTCATAAGGCTAGTAGCAGCATGATGAGTGGACTTAGGTATGACGATTCTAAGTGAAATAAGTCACACAGAAAAAGACACTTATCATGAGATATCACTTATAGAGGGAATGTAAAAACCGCTACCCTTGAACTGAATTACAAAACAGAACAGAGTCACACGTTTAGAAAACACACTATGGCTGCTTAACGGGAAAGGTGAGGTGGGGTGATGCATAAAACAAGGGTTTCAAATTAGCTCAGATACCGTTCCATGAACCCAATATGTAATAGACAAGACCTACTCCTTGCTCAGTGAACTGGACTCAACACCCCCTATTCACCGCCCAAGAATATATCTGACTAGTAAGACTCTTAAAACCTATGTATTGATATCTCTCTGTAAGTGAGTCAAGTGGGTGTAAAGCGGCATAAACACAGCAGTGAAAAGCAGCTACACCCCATTATAAAAATCAATTACTTTTCAAAACCCGTGAAACAAAGACAGTGAAAGAGAGAAAAATTCTTACAAAATTCGTTCAGGGGCTGTGATGCCACCTGGATTGACCATATCTAGACCCACAGCTGATTGAGACATAAGGGTGGACACTCTTGGGGCTGAGAGGTTTGGTGAGGTTGGGTGAGCAAACGCAGACCCTTTAAATTAATACGGCGTGGTACCCATCCCATGGGTCCCAAATCTCCAGGTTCAAGGGCATCGTCCTACACTGAAAACATGCATGAGAAACCCCGAAGATGGTACACCGTGTGATCGGGAAAGGTTTCTAAAACGCACCTCATTTCTCAACTCCTTGTGCTCCGGTTCGCCATTCCAGCCGCTTTACTAGCAATCTCCCTCCTTGGAGAATCAGCACCTTTATCCTCCTGTTCCGTACAGGTTGCAATTTGTCCTGAGGATGCACGGGAAGAGGGGGAACCAATGAGAGACTAGCTCTAGGTGTTGGGACAGGCACAGGTCACTCTATTTTCCCATCAGGAAGAAGAATTAACCACAGGCTCAGCCTGCCGCCAGGAACCAGAATACGGCCTGAAGCAATCCTGCGCTTTTGCGGCCAGCTCCCAAGAAAGCGAGTTGAATAATGGAGTTCAGGGGCACTGCAATTCACAAACCTGCAGACTTAGAAATGATAGCTCTCGCCCACAAATATATTGAGGGAAGGCAACGAAGAGGATCTGAAAGCAAGGCAGAATTGCAGGAAACAGATTTCAGGAGGTAGATTCGAATCGCCTTTAAAGCACAGGAAAAGCGGCAAAACCTCGACAATGATGCCCTTGGCCAAAAAGGGCGTATGCGTTTTTTCCTGAATATATTCAGGAAAAAACGCATACGCCCTTTTTGGCCAACCAAGCAACCTGGAAAGGCAAATCAGCGCTACAAAGAAGTCTCGCTTCCCATCGGTCAAAAGGGCCATGCTGAATAAAGTGTCAAAACCAGAAATGCAGGACAGGCCATGGAGAAATGGGAGCCTTGCTACGCTGATGGGCGGGATGTAAATTGCCAACAGCCACTCTGGAGAAGTGTACGGTGTGTCCTGAAACATCTAAAAAACTCAGCTTAGAGAGCATAGGGCCCTTCCACTCATGGGCGTATAAATTGGGAAAACTAAAAATCAGCAAGACACAGGCACCCCAAAGTTTTGGGCTACTCTGCTGACAAGAACCTCCACTTCGTTACACCTTAAATATCCCAGGAAAGAGAAGAATGGATAAAGAAGATGTGGTCCTTATATACAATGGAATATCACTCAGCCATGAAATCAATGTCATAAGGCTAGTAGCAGCATGATGAGTGGACTTAGGTATGACGATTCTAAGTGAAATAAGTCACACAGAAAAAGACACTTATCATGAGATATCACTTATAGAGGGAATGTAAAAACCGCTACCCTTGAACTGAATTACAAAACAGAACAGAGTCACACGTTTAGAAAACACACTATGGCTGCTTAACGGGAAAGGTGAGGTGGGGTGATGCATAAAACAAGGGTTTCAAATTAGCTCAGATACCGTTCCATGAACCCAATATGTAATAGACAAGACCTACTCCTTGCTCAGTGAACTGGACTCAACACCCCCTATTCACCGCCCAAGAATATATCTGACTAGTAAGACTCTTAAAACCTATGTATTGATATCTCTCTGTAAGTGAGTCAAGTGGGTGTAAAGCGGCATAAACACAGCAGTGAAAAGCAGCTACACCCCATTATAAAAATCAATTACTTTTCAAAACCCGTGAAACAAAGACAGTGAAAGAGAGAAAAATTCTTACAAAATTCGTTCAGGGGCTGTGATGCCACCTGGATTGACCATATCTAGACCCACAGCTGATTGAGACATAAGGGTGGACACTCTTGGGGCTGAGAGGTTTGGTGAGGTTGGGTGAGCAAACGCAGACCCTTTAAATTAATACGGCGTGGTACCCATCCCATGGGTCCCAAATCTCCAGGTTCAAGGGCATCGTCCTACACTGAAAACATGCATGAGAAACCCCGAAGATGGTACACCGTGTGATCGGGAAAGGTTTCTAAAACGCACCTCATTTCTCAACTCCTTGTGCTCCGGTTCGCCATTCCAGCCGCTTTACTAGCAATCTCCCTCCTTGGAGAATCAGCACCTTTATCCTCCTGTTCCGTACAGGTTGCAATTTGTCCTGAGGATGCACGGGAAGAGGGGGAACCAATGAGAGACTAGCTCTAGGTGTTGGGACAGGCACAGGTCACTCTATTTTCCCATCAGGAAGAAGAATTAACCACAGGCTCAGCCTGCCGCCAGGAACCAGAATACGGCCTGAAGCAATCCTGCGCTTTTGCGGCCAGCTCCCAAGAAAGCGAGTTGAATAATGGAGTTCAGGGGCACTGCAATTCACAAACCTGCAGACTTAGAAATGATAGCTCTCGTCCACAAATATATTGAGGGAAGGCAACGAAGAGGATTTGAAAGCAAGGCAGAATTGCAGGAAACAGATTTCAGGAGGTAGATTCGAATCGCCTTTAAAGCACAGGAAAAGCGGCAAAACCTCGACAATGATGCCCTTGGCCAAAAAGGGCGTATGCGTTTTTTCCTGAATATATTCAGGAAAAAACGCATACGCCCTTTTTGGCCAACCAAGCAACCTGGAAAGGCAAATCAGCGCTACAAAGAAGTCTCGCTTCCCATCGGTCAAAAGGGCCATGCTGAATAAAGTGTCAAAACCAGAAATGCAGGACAGGCCATGGAGAAATGGGAGCCTTGCTACGCTGATGGGCGGGATGTAAATTGCCAACAGCCACTCTGGAGAAGTGTACGGTGTGTCCTGAAACATCTAAAAAACTCAGCTTAGAGAGCATAGGGCCCTTCCACTCATGGGCCTATAAATTGGGAAAACTAAAAATCAGCAAGACACAGGCACCCCAAAGTTTTGGGCTACTCTGCTGACAAGAACCTCCACTTCGTTACACCTTAAATATCCCAGGAAAGAGAAGAATGGATAAAGAAGATGTGGTCCTTATATACAATGGAATATCACTCAGCCATGAAATCAATGTCATAAGGCTAGTAGCAGCATGATGAGTGGACTTAGGTATGACGATTCTAAGTGAAATAAGTCACACAGAAAAAGACACTTATCATGAGATATCACTTATAGAGGGAATGTAAAAACCGCTACCCTTGAACTGAATTACAAAACAGAACAGAGTCACACGTTTAGAAAACACACTATGGCTGCTTAACGGGAAAGGTGAGGTGGGGTGATGCATAAAACAAGGGTTTCAAATTAGCTCAGATACCGTTCCATGAACCCAATATGTAATAGACAAGACCTACTCCTTGCTCAGTGAACTGGACTCAACACCCCCTATTCACCGCCCAAGAATATATCTGACTAGTAAGACTCTTAAAACCTATGTATTGATATCTCTCTGTAAGTGAGTCAAGTGGGTGTAAAGCGGCATAAACACAGCAGTGAAAAGCAGCTAAACCCCATTATAAAAATCAATTACTTTTCAAAACCCGTGAAACAAAGAGAGTGAAAGAGAGAAAAATTCTTACAAAATTCGTTCAGGGGCTGTGATGCCACCTGGATTGACCATATCTAGACCCACAGCTGATTGAGACATAAGGGTGGACACTCTTGGGGCTGAGAGGTTTGGTGAGGTTGGGTGAGCAAACGCAGACCCTTTAAATTAATACGGCGTGGTACCCATCCCATGGGTCCCAAATCTCCAGGTTCAAGGGCATCGTCCTACACTGAAAACATGCATGAGAAACCCCGAAGATGGTACACCGTGTGATCGGGAAAGGTTTCTAAAACGCACCTCATTTCTCAACTCCTTGTGCTCCGGTTCGCCATTCCAGCCGCTTTACTAGCAATCTCCCTCCTTGGAGAATCAGCACCTTTATCCTCCTGTTCCGTACAGGTTGCAATTTGTCCTGAGGATGCACGGGAAGAGGGGGAACCAATGAGAGACTAGCTCTAGGTGTTGGGACAGGCACAGGTCACTCTATTTTCCCATCAGGAAGAAGAATTAACCACAGGCTCAGCCTGCCGCCAGGAACCAGAATACGGCCTGAAGCAATCCTGCGCTTTTGCGGCCAGCTCCCAAGAAAGCGAGTTGAATAATGGAGTTCAGGGGCACTGCAATTCACAAACCTGCAGACTTAGAAATGATAGCTCTCGTCCACAAATATATTGAGGGAAGGCAACGAAGAGGATTTGAAAGCAAGGCAGAATTGCAGGAAACAGATTTCAGGAGGTAGATTCGAATCGCCTTTAAAGCACAGGAAAAGCGGCAAAACCTCGACAATGATGCCCTTGGCCAAAAAGGGCGTATGCGTTTTTTCCTGAATATATTCAGGAAAAAACGCATACGCCCTTTTTGGCCAACCAAGCAACCTGGAAAGGCAAATCAGCGCTACAAAGAAGTCTCGCTTCCCATCGGTCAAAAGGGCCATGCTGAATAAAGTGTCAAAACCAGAAATGCAGGACAGGCCATGGAGAAATGGGAGCCTTGCTACGCTGATGGGCGGGATGTAAATTGCCAACAGCCACTCTGGAGAAGTGTACGGTGTGTCCTGAAACATCTAAAAAACTCAGCTTAGAGAGCATAGGGCCCTTCCACTCATGGGCGTATAAATTGGGAAAACTAAAAATCAGCAAGACACAGGCACCCCAAAGTTTTGGGCTACTCTGCTGACAAGAACCTCCACTTCGTTACACCTTAAATATCCCAGGAAAGAGAAGAATGGATAAAGAAGATGTGGTCCTTATATACAATGGAATATCACTCAGCCATGAAATCAATGTCATAAGGCTAGTAGCAGCATGATGAGTGGACTTAGGTATGACGATTCTAAGTGAAATAAGTCACACAGAAAAAGACACTTATCATGAGATATCACTTATAGAGGGAATGTAAAAACCGCTACCCTTGAACTGAATTACAAAACAGAACAGAGTCACACGTTTAGAAAACACACTATGGCTGCTTAACGGGAAAGGTGAGGTGGGGTGATGCATAAAACAAGGGTTTCAAATTAGCTCAGATACCGTTCCATGAACCCAATATGTAATAGACAAGACCTACTCCTTGCTCAGTGAACTGGACTCAACACCCCCTATTCACCGCCCAAGAATATATCTGACTAGTAAGACTCTTAAAACCTATGTATTGATATCTCTCTGTAAGTGAGTCAAGTGGGTGTAAAGCGGCATAAACACAGCAGTGAAAAGCAGCTACACCCCATTATAAAAATCAATTACTTTTCAAAACCCGTGAAACAAAGACAGTGAAAGAGAGAAAAATTCTTACAAAATTCGTTCAGGGGCTGTGATGCCACCTGGATTGACCATATCTAGACCCACAGCTGATTGAGACATAAGGGTGGACACTCTTGGGGCTGAGAGGTTTGGTGAGGTTGGGTGAGCAAACGCAGACCCTTTAAATTAATACGGCGTGGTACCCATCCCATGGGTCCCAAATCTCCAGGTTCAAGGGCATCGTCCTACACTGAAAACATGCATGAGAAACCCCGAAGATGGTACACCGTGTGATCGGGAAAGGTTTCTAAAACGCACCTCATTTCTCAACTCCTTGTGCTCCGGTTCGCCATTCCAGCCGCTTTACTAGCAATCTCCCTCCTTGGAGAATCAGCACCTTTATCCTCCTGTTCCGTACAGGTTGCAATTTGTCCTGAGGATGCACGGGAAGAGGGGGAACCAATGAGAGACTAGCTCTAGGTGTTGGGACAGGCACAGGTCACTCTATTTTCCCATCAGGAAGAAGAATTAACCACAGGCTCAGCCTGCCGCCAGGAACCAGAATACGGCCTGAAGCAATCCTGCGCTTTTGCGGCCAGCTCCCAAGAAAGCGAGTTGAATAATGGAGTTCAGGGGCACTGCAATTCACAAACCTGCAGACTTAGAAATGATAGCTCTCGCCCACAAATATATTGAGGGAAGGCAACGAAGAGGATCTGAAAGCAAGGCAGAATTGCAGGAAACAGATTTCAGGAGGTAGATTCGAATCGCCTTTAAAGCACAGGAAAAGCGGCAAAACCTCGACAATGATGCCCTTGGCCAAAAAGGGCGTATGCGTTTTTTCCTGAATATATTCAGGAAAAAACGCATACGCCCTTTTTGGCCAACCAAGCAACCTGGAAAGGCAAATCAGCGCTACAAAGAAGTCTCGCTTCCCATCGGTCAAAAGGGCCATGCTGAATAAAGTGTCAAAACCAGAAATGCAGGACAGGCCATGGAGAAATGGGAGCCTTGCTACGCTGATGGGCGGGATGTAAATTGCCAACAGCCACTCTGGAGAAGTGTACGGTGTGTCCTGAAACATCTAAAAAACTCAGCTTAGAGAGCATAGGGCCCTTCCACTCATGGGCGTATAAATTGGGAAAACTAAAAATCAGCAAGACACAGGCACCCCAAAGTTTTGGGCTACTCTGCTGACAAGAACCTCCACTTCGTTACACCTTAAATATCCCAGGAAAGAGAAGAATGGATAAAGAAGATGTGGTCCTTATATACAATGGAATATCACTCAGCCATGAAATCAATGTCATAAGGCTAGTAGCAGCATGATGAGTGGACTTAGGTATGACGATTCTAAGTGAAATAAGTCACACAGAAAAAGACACTTATCATGAGATATCACTTATAGAGGGAATGTAAAAACCGCTACCCTTGAACTGAATTACAAAACAGAACAGAGTCACACGTTTAGAAAACACACTATGGCTGCTTAACGGGAAAGGTGAGGTGGGGTGATGCATAAAACAAGGGTTTCAAATTAGCTCAGATACCGTTCCATGAACCCAATATGTAATAGACAAGACCTACTCCTTGCTCAGTGAACTGGACTCAACACCCCCTATTCACCGCCCAAGAATATATCTGACTAGTAAGACTCTTAAAACCTATGTATTGATATCTCTCTGTAAGTGAGTCAAGTGGGTGTAAAGCGGCATAAACACAGCAGTGAAAAGCAGCTACACCCCATTATAAAAATCAATTACTTTTCAAAACCCGTGAAACAAAGACAGTGAAAGAGAGAAAAATTCTTACAAAATTCGTTCAGGGGCTGTGATGCCACCTGGATTGACCATATCTAGACCCACAGCTGATTGAGACATAAGGGTGGACACTCTTGGGGCTGAGAGGTTTGGTGAGGTTGGGTGAGCAAACGCAGACCCTTTAAATTAATACGGCGTGGTACCCATCCCATGGGTCCCAAATCTCCAGGTTCAAGGGCATCGTCCTACACTGAAAACATGCATGAGAAACCCCGAAGATGGTACACCGTGTGATCGGGAAAGGTTTCTAAAACGCACCTCATTTCTCAACTCCTTGTGCTCCGGTTCGCCATTCCAGCCGCTTTACTAGCAATCTCCCTCCTTGGAGAATCAGCACCTTTATCCTCCTGTTCCGTACAGGTTGCAATTTGTCCTGAGGATGCACGGGAAGAGGGGGAACCAATGAGAGACTAGCTCTAGGTGTTGGGACAGGCACAGGTCACTCTATTTTCCCATCAGGAAGAAGAATTAACCACAGGCTCAGCCTGCCGCCAGGAACCAGAATACGGCCTGAAGCAATCCTGCGCTTTTGCGGCCAGCTCCCAAGAAAGCGAGTTGAATAATGGAGTTCAGGGGCACTGCAATTCACAAACCTGCAGACTTAGAAATGATAGCTCTCGTCCACAAATATATTGAGGGAAGGCAACGAAGAGGATTTGAAAGCAAGGCAGAATTGCAGGAAACAGATTTCAGGAGGTAGATTCGAATCGCCTTTAAAGCACAGGAAAAGCGGCAAAACCTCGACAATGATGCCCTTGGCCAAAAAGGGCGTATGCGTTTTTTCCTGAATATATTCAGGAAAAAACGCATACGCCCTTTTTGGCCAACCAAGCAACCTGGAAAGGCAAATCAGCGCTACAAAGAAGTCTCGCTTCCCATCGGTCAAAAGGGCCATGCTGAATAAAGTGTCAAAACCAGAAATGCAGGACAGGCCATGGAGAAATGGGAGCCTTGCTACGCTGATGGGCGGGATGTAAATTGCCAACAGCCACTCTGGAGAAGTGTACGGTGTGTCCTGAAACATCTAAAAAACTCAGCTTAGAGAGCATAGGGCCCTTCCACTCATGGGCGTATAAATTGGGAAAACTAAAAATCAGCAAGACACAGGCACCCCAAAGTTTTGGGCTACTCTGCTGACAAGAACCTCCACTTCGTTACACCTTAAATATCCCAGGAAAGAGAAGAATGGATAAAGAAGATGTGGTCCTTATATACAATGGAATATCACTCAGCCATGAAATCAATGTCATAAGGCTAGTAGCAGCATGATGAGTGGACTTAGGTATGACGATTCTAAGTGAAATAAGTCACACAGAAAAAGACACTTATCATGAGATATCACTTATAGAGGGAATGTAAAAACCGCTACCCTTGAACTGAATTACAAAACAGAACAGAGTCACACGTTTAGAAAACACACTATGGCTGCTTAACGGGAAAGGTGAGGTGGGGTGATGCATAAAACAAGGGTTTCAAATTAGCTCAGATACCGTTCCATGAACCCAATATGTAATAGACAAGACCTACTCCTTGCTCAGTGAACTGGACTCAACACCCCCTATTCACCGCCCAAGAATATATCTGACTAGTAAGACTCTTAAAACCTATGTATTGATATCTCTCTGTAAGTGAGTCAAGTGGGTGTAAAGCGGCATAAACACAGCAGTGAAAAGCAGCTACACCCCATTATAAAAATCAATTACTTTTCAAAACCCGTGAAACAAAGACAGTGAAAGAGAGAAAAATTCTTACAAAATTCGTTCAGGGGCTGTGATGCCACCTGGATTGACCATATCTAGACCCACAGCTGATTGAGACATAAGGGTGGACACTCTTGGGGCTGAGAGGTTTGGTGAGGTTGGGTGAGCAAACGCAGACCCTTTAAATTAATACGGCGTGGTACCCATCCCATGGGTCCCAAATCTCCAGGTTCAAGGGCATCGTCCTACACTGAAAACATGCATGAGAAACCCCGAAGATGGTACACCGTGTGATCGGGAAAGGTTTCTAAAACGCACCTCATTTCTCAACTCCTTGTGCTCCGGTTCGCCATTCCAGCCGCTTTACTAGCAATCTCCCTCCTTGGAGAATCAGCACCTTTATCCTCCTGTTCCGTACAGGTTGCAATTTGTCCTGAGGATGCACGGGAAGAGGGGGAACCAATGAGAGACTAGCTCTAGGTGTTGGGACAGGCACAGGTCACTCTATTTTCCCATCAGGAAGAAGAATTAACCACAGGCTCAGCCTGCCGCCAGGAACCAGAATACGGCCTGAAGCAATCCTGCGCTTTTGCGGCCAGCTCCCAAGAAAGCGAGTTGAATAATGGAGTTCAGGGGCACTGCAATTCACAAACCTGCAGACTTAGAAATGATAGCTCTCGCCCACAAATATATTGAGGGAAGGCAACGAAGAGGATCTGAAAGCAAGGCAGAATTGCAGGAAACAGATTTCAGGAGGTAGATTCGAATCGCCTTTAAAGCACAGGAAAAGCGGCAAAACCTCGACAATGATGCCCTTGGCCAAAAAGGGCGTATGCGTTTTTTCCTGAATATATTCAGGAAAAAACGCATACGCCCTTTTTGGCCAACCAAGCAACCTGGAAAGGCAAATCAGCGCTACAAAGAAGTCTCGCTTCCCATCGGTCAAAAGGGCCATGCTGAATAAAGTGTCAAAACCAGAAATGCAGGACAGGCCATGGAGAAATGGGAGCCTTGCTACGCTGATGGGCGGGATGTAAATTGCCAACAGCCACTCTGGAGAAGTGTACGGTGTGTCCTGAAACATCTAAAAAACTCAGCTTAGAGAGCATAGGGCCCTTCCACTCATGGGCGTATAAATTGGGAAAACTAAAAATCAGCAAGACACAGGCACCCCAAAGTTTTGGGCTACTCTGCTGACAAGAACCTCCACTTCGTTACACCTTAAATATCCCAGGAAAGAGAAGAATGGATAAAGAAGATGTGGTCCTTATATACAATGGAATATCACTCAGCCATGAAATCAATGTCATAAGGCTAGTAGCAGCATGATGAGTGGACTTAGGTATGACGATTCTAAGTGAAATAAGTCACACAGAAAAAGACACTTATCATGAGATATCACTTATAGAGGGAATGTAAAAACCGCTACCCTTGAACTGAATTACAAAACAGAACAGAGTCACACGTTTAGAAAACACACTATGGCTGCTTAACGGGAAAGGTGAGGTGGGGTGATGCATAAAACAAGGGTTTCAAATTAGCTCAGATACCGTTCCATGAACCCAATATGTAATAGACAAGACCTACTCCTTGCTCAGTGAACTGGACTCAACACCCCCTATTCACCGCCCAAGAATATATCTGACTAGTAAGACTCTTAAAACCTATGTATTGATATCTCTCTGTAAGTGAGTCAAGTGGGTGTAAAGCGGCATAAACACAGCAGTGAAAAGCAGCTACACCCCATTATAAAAATCAATTACTTTTCAAAACCCGTGAAACAAAGACAGTGAAAGAGAGAAAAATTCTTACAAAATTCGTTCAGGGGCTGTGATGCCACCTGGATTGACCATATCTAGACCCACAGCTGATTGAGACATAAGGGTGGACACTCTTGGGGCTGAGAGGTTTGGTGAGGTTGGGTGAGCAAACGCAGACCCTTTAAATTAATACGGCGTGGTACCCATCCCATGGGTCCCAAATCTCCAGGTTCAAGGGCATCGTCCTACACTGAAAACATGCATGAGAAACCCCGAAGATGGTACACCGTGTGATCGGGAAAGGTTTCTAAAACGCACCTCATTTCTCAACTCCTTGTGCTCCGGTTCGCCATTCCAGCCGCTTTACTAGCAATCTCCCTCCTTGGAGAATCAGCACCTTTATCCTCCTGTTCCGTACAGGTTGCAATTTGTCCTGAGGATGCACGGGAAGAGGGGGAACCAATGAGAGACTAGCTCTAGGTGTTGGGACAGGCACAGGTCACTCTATTTTCCCATCAGGAAGAAGAATTAACCACAGGCTCAGCCTGCCGCCAGGAACCAGAATACGGCCTGAAGCAATCCTGCGCTTTTGCGGCCAGCTCCCAAGAAAGCGAGTTGAATAATGGAGTTCAGGGGCACTGCAATTCACAAACCTGCAGACTTAGAAATGATAGCTCTCGTCCACAAATATATTGAGGGAAGGCAACGAAGAGGATCTGAAAGCAAGGCAGAATTGCAGGAAACAGATTTCAGGAGGTAGATTCGAATCGCCTTTAAAGCACAGGAAAAGCGGCAAAACCTCGACAATGATGCCCTTGGCCAAAAAGGGCGTATGCGTTTTTTCCTGAATATATTCAGGAAAAAACGCATACGCCCTTTTTGGCCAACCAAGCAACCTGGAAAGGCAAATCAGCGCTACAAAGAAGTCTCGCTTCCCATCGGTCAAAAGGGCCATGCTGAATAAAGTGTCAAAACCAGAAATGCAGGACAGGCCATGGAGAAATGGGAGCCTTGCTACGCTGATGGGCGGGATGTAAATTGCCAACAGCCACTCTGGAGAAGTGTACGGTGTGTCCTGAAACATCTAAAAAACTCAGCTTAGAGAGCATAGGGCCCTTCCACTCATGGGCGTATAAATTGGGAAAACTAAAAATCAGCAAGACACAGGCACCCCAAAGTTTTGGGCTACTCTGCTGACAAGAACCTCCACTTCGTTACACCTTAAATATCCCAGGAAAGAGAAGAATGGATAAAGAAGATGTGGTCCTTATATACAATGGAATATCACTCAGCCATGAAATCAATGTCATAAGGCTAGTAGCAGCATGATGAGTGGACTTAGGTATGACGATTCTAAGTGAAATAAGTCACACAGAAAAAGACACTTATCATGAGATATCACTTATAGAGGGAATGTAAAAACCGCTACCCTTGAACTGAATTACAAAACAGAACAGAGTCACACGTTTAGAAAACACACTATGGCTGCTTAACGGGAAAGGTGAGGTGGGGTGATGCATAAAACAAGGGTTTCAAATTAGCTCAGATACCGTTCCATGAACCCAATATGTAATAGACAAGACCTACTCCTTGCTCAGTGAACTGGACTCAACACCCCCTATTCACCGCCCAAGAATATATCTGACTAGTAAGACTCTTAAAACCTATGTATTGATATCTCTCTGTAAGTGAGTCAAGTGGGTGTAAAGCGGCATAAACACAGCAGTGAAAAGCAGCTACACCCCATTATAAAAATCAATTACTTTTCAAAACCCGTGAAACAAAGACAGTGAAAGAGAGAAAAATTCTTACAAAATTCGTTCAGGGGCTGTGATGCCACCTGGATTGACCATATCTAGACCCACAGCTGATTGAGACATAAGGGTGGACACTCTTGGGGCTGAGAGGTTTGGTGAGGTTGGGTGAGCAAACGCAGACCCTTTAAATTAATACGGCGTGGTACCCATCCCATGGGTCCCAAATCTCCAGGTTCAAGGGCATCGTCCTACACTGAAAACATGCATGAGAAACCCCGAAGATGGTACACCGTGTGATCGGGAAAGGTTTCTAAAACGCACCTCATTTCTCAACTCCTTGTGCTCCGGTTCGCCATTCCAGCCGCTTTACTAGCAATCTCCCTCCTTGGAGAATCAGCACCTTTATCCTCCTGTTCCGTACAGGTTGCAATTTGTCCTGAGGATGCACGGGAAGAGGGGGAACCAATGAGAGACTAGCTCTAGGTGTTGGGACAGGCACAGGTCACTCTATTTTCCCATCAGGAAGAAGAATTAACCACAGGCTCAGCCTGCCGCCAGGAACCAGAATACGGCCTGAAGCAATCCTGCGCTTTTGCGGCCAGCTCCCAAGAAAGCGAGTTGAATAATGGAGTTCAGGGGCACTGCAATTCACAAACCTGCAGACTTAGAAATGATAGCTCTCGTCCACAAATATATTGAGGGAAGGCAACGAAGAGGATCTGAAAGCAAGGCAGAATTGCAGGAAACAGATTTCAGGAGGTAGATTCGAATCGCCTTTAAAGCACAGGAAAAGCGGCAAAACCTCGACAATGATGCCCTTGGCCAAAAAGGGCGTATGCGTTTTTTCCTGAATATATTCAGGAAAAAACGCATACGCCCTTTTTGGCCAACCAAGCAACCTGGAAAGGCAAATCAGCGCTACAAAGAAGTCTCGCTTCCCATCGGTCAAAAGGGCCATGCTGAATAAAGTGTCAAAACCAGAAATGCAGGACAGGCCATGGAGAAATGGGAGCCTTGCTACGCTGATGGGCGGGATGTAAATTGCCAACAGCCACTCTGGAGAAGTGTACGGTGTGTCCTGAAACATCTAAAAAACTCAGCTTAGAGAGCATAGGGCCCTTCCACTCATGGGCGTATAAATTGGGAAAACTAAAAATCAGCAAGACACAGGCACCCCAAAGTTTTGGGCTACTCTGCTGACAAGAACCTCCACTTCGTTACACCTTAAATATCCCAGGAAAGAGAAGAATGGATAAAGAAGATGTGGTCCTTATATACAATGGAATATCACTCAGCCATGAAATCAATGTCATAAGGCTAGTAGCAGCATGATGAGTGGACTTAGGTATGACGATTCTAAGTGAAATAAGTCACACAGAAAAAGACACTTATCATGAGATATCACTTATAGAGGGAATGTAAAAACCGCTACCCTTGAACTGAATTACAAAACAGAACAGAGTCACACGTTTAGAAAACACACTATGGCTGCTTAACGGGAAAGGTGAGGTGGGGTGATGCATAAAACAAGGGTTTCAAATTAGCTCAGATACCGTTCCATGAACCCAATATGTAATAGACAAGACCTACTCCTTGCTCAGTGAACTGGACTCAACACCCCCTATTCACCGCCCAAGAATATATCTGACTAGTAAGACTCTTAAAACCTATGTATTGATATCTCTCTGTAAGTGAGTCAAGTGGGTGTAAAGCGGCATAAACACAGCAGTGAAAAGCAGCTACACCCCATTATAAAAATCAATTACTTTTCAAAACCCGTGAAACAAAGACAGTGAAAGAGAGAAAAATTCTTACAAAATTCGTTCAGGGGCTGTGATGCCACCTGGATTGACCATATCTAGACCCACAGCTGATTGAGACATAAGGGTGGACACTCTTGGGGCTGAGAGGTTTGGTGAGGTTGGGTGAGCAAACGCAGACCCTTTAAATTAATACGGCGTGGTACCCATCCCATGGGTCCCAAATCTCCAGGTTCAAGGGCATCGTCCTACACTGAAAACATGCATGAGAAACCCCGAAGATGGTACACCGTGTGATCGGGAAAGGTTTCTAAAACGCACCTCATTTCTCAACTCCTTGTGCTCCGGTTCGCCATTCCAGCCGCTTTACTAGCAATCTCCCTCCTTGGAGAATCAGCACCTTTATCCTCCTGTTCCGTACAGGTTGCAATTTGTCCTGAGGATGCACGGGAAGAGGGGGAACCAATGAGAGACTAGCTCTAGGTGTTGGGACAGGCACAGGTCACTCTATTTTCCCATCAGGAAGAAGAATTAACCACAGGCTCAGCCTGCCGCCAGGAACCAGAATACGGCCTGAAGCAATCCTGCGCTTTTGCGGCCAGCTCCCAAGAAAGCGAGTTGAATAATGGAGTTCAGGGGCACTGCAATTCACAAACCTGCAGACTTAGAAATGATAGCTCTCGCCCACAAATATATTGAGGGAAGGCAACGAAGAGGATCTGAAAGCAAGGCAGAATTGCAGGAAACAGATTTCAGGAGGTAGATTCGAATCGCCTTTAAAGCACAGGAAAAGCGGCAAAACCTCGACAATGATGCCCTTGGCCAAAAAGGGCGTATGCGTTTTTTCCTGAATATATTCAGGAAAAAACGCATACGCCCTTTTTGGCCAACCAAGCAACCTGGAAAGGCAAATCAGCGCTACAAAGAAGTCTCGCTTCCCATCGGTCAAAAGGGCCATGCTGAATAAAGTGTCAAAACCAGAAATGCAGGACAGGCCATGGAGAAATGGGAGCCTTGCTACGCTGATGGGCGGGATGTAAATTGCCAACAGCCACTCTGGAGAAGTGTACGGTGTGTCCTGAAACATCTAAAAAACTCAGCTTAGAGAGCATAGGGCCCTTCCACTCATGGGCGTATAAATTGGGAAAACTAAAAATCAGCAAGACACAGGCACCCCAAAGTTTTGGGCTACTCTGCTGACAAGAACCTCCACTTCGTTACACCTTAAATATCCCAGGAAAGAGAAGAATGGATAAAGAAGATGTGGTCCTTATATACAATGGAATATCACTCAGCCATGAAATCAATGTCATAAGGCTAGTAGCAGCATGATGAGTGGACTTAGGTATGACGATTCTAAGTGAAATAAGTCACACAGAAAAAGACACTTATCATGAGATATCACTTATAGAGGGAATGTAAAAACCGCTACCCTTGAACTGAATTACAAAACAGAACAGAGTCACACGTTTAGAAAACACACTATGGCTGCTTAACGGGAAAGGTGAGGTGGGGTGATGCATAAAACAAGGGTTTCAAATTAGCTCAGATACCGTTCCATGAACCCAATATGTAATAGACAAGACCTACTCCTTGCTCAGTGAACTGGACTCAACACCCCCTATTCACCGCCCAAGAATATATCTGACTAGTAAGACTCTTAAAACCTATGTATTGATATCTCTCTGTAAGTGAGTCAAGTGGGTGTAAAGCGGCATAAACACAGCAGTGAAAAGCAGCTACACCCCATTATAAAAATCAATTACTTTTCAAAACCCGTGAAACAAAGACAGTGAAAGAGAGAAAAATTCTTACAAAATTCGTTCAGGGGCTGTGATGCCACCTGGATTGACCATATCTAGACCCACAGCTGATTGAGACATAAGGGTGGACACTCTTGGGGCTGAGAGGTTTGGTGAGGTTGGGTGAGCAAACGCAGACCCTTTAAATTAATACGGCGTGGTACCCATCCCATGGGTCCCAAATCTCCAGGTTCAAGGGCATCGTCCTACACTGAAAACATGCATGAGAAACCCCGAAGATGGTACACCGTGTGATCGGGAAAGGTTTCTAAAACGCACCTCATTTCTCAACTCCTTGTGCTCCGGTTCGCCATTCCAGCCGCTTTACTAGCAATCTCCCTCCTTGGAGAATCAGCACCTTTATCCTCCTGTTCCGTACAGGTTGCAATTTGTCCTGAGGATGCACGGGAAGAGGGGGAACCAATGAGAGACTAGCTCTAGGTGTTGGGACAGGCACAGGTCACTCTATTTTCCCATCAGGAAGAAGAATTAACCACAGGCTCAGCCTGCCGCCAGGAACCAGAATACGGCCTGAAGCAATCCTGCGCTTTTGCGGCCAGCTCCCAAGAAAGCGAGTTGAATAATGGAGTTCAGGGGCACTGCAATTCACAAACCTGCAGACTTAGAAATGATAGCTCTCGCCCACAAATATATTGAGGGAAGGCAACGAAGAGGATCTGAAAGCAAGGCAGAATTGCAGGAAACAGATTTCAGGAGGTAGATTCGAATCGCCTTTAAAGCACAGGAAAAGCGGCAAAACCTCGACAATGATGCCCTTGGCCAAAAAGGGCGTATGCGTTTTTTCCTGAATATATTCAGGAAAAAACGCATACGCCCTTTTTGGCCAACCAAGCAACCTGGAAAGGCAAATCAGCGCTACAAAGAAGTCTCGCTTCCCATCGGTCAAAAGGGCCATGCTGAATAAAGTGTCAAAACCAGAAATGCAGGACAGGCCATGGAGAAATGGGAGCCTTGCTACGCTGATGGGCGGGATGTAAATTGCCAACAGCCACTCTGGAGAAGTGTACGGTGTGTCCTGAAACATCTAAAAAACTCAGCTTAGAGAGCATAGGGCCCTTCCACTCATGGGCGTATAAATTGGGAAAACTAAAAATCAGCAAGACACAGGCACCCCAAAGTTTTGGGCTACTCTGCTGACAAGAACCTCCACTTCGTTACACCTTAAATATCCCAGGAAAGAGAAGAATGGATAAAGAAGATGTGGTCCTTATATACAATGGAATATCACTCAGCCATGAAATCAATGTCATAAGGCTAGTAGCAGCATGATGAGTGGACTTAGGTATGACGATTCTAAGTGAAATAAGTCACACAGAAAAAGACACTTATCATGAGATATCACTTATAGAGGGAATGTAAAAACCGCTACCCTTGAACTGAATTACAAAACAGAACAGAGTCACACGTTTAGAAAACACACTATGGCTGCTTAACGGGAAAGGTGAGGTGGGGTGATGCATAAAACAAGGGTTTCAAATTAGCTCAGATACCGTTCCATGAAGCCAATATGTAATAGACAAGACCTACTCCTTGCTCAGTGAACTGGACTCAACACCCCCTATTCACCGCCCAAGAATATATCTGACTAGTAAGACTCTTAAAACCTATGTATTGATATCTCTCTGTAAGTGAGTCAAGTGGGTGTAAAGCGGCATAAACACAGCAGTGAAAAGCAGCTAAATCCCATTATAAAAATCAATTACTTTTCAAAACCCGTGAAACAAAGAGAGTGAAAGAGAGAAAAATTCTTACAAAATTCGTTCAGGGGCTGTGATGCCACCTGGATTGACCATATCTAGACCCACAGCTGATTGAGACATAAGGGTGGACACTCTTGGGGCTGAGAGGTTTGGTGAGGTTGGGTGAGCAAACGCAGACCCTTTAAATTAATACGGCGTGGTACCCATCCCATGGGTCCCAAATCTCCAGGTTCAAGGGCATCGTCCTACACTGAAAACATGCATGAGAAACCCCGAAGATGGTACACCGTGTGATCGGGAAAGGTTTCTAAAACGCACCTCATTTCTCAACTCCTTGTGCTCCGGTTCGCCATTCCAGCCGCTTTACTAGCAATCTCCCTCCTTGGAGAATCAGCACCTTTATCCTCCTGTTCCGTACAGGTTGCAATTTGTCCTGAGGATGCACGGGAAGAGGGGGAACCAATGAGAGACTAGCTCTAGGTGTTGGGACAGGCACAGGTCACTCTATTTTCCCATCAGGAAGAAGAATTAACCACAGGCTCAGCCTGCCGCCAGGAACCAGAATACGGCCTGAAGCAATCCTGCGCTTTTGCGGCCAGCTCCCAAGAAAGCGAGTTGAATAATGGAGTTCAGGGAGACTGCAATTCACAAACCTGCAGACTTAGAAATGATAGCTCTCGTCCACAAATATATTGAGGGAAGGCAACGAAGAGGATCTGAAAGCAAGGCAGAATTGCAGGAAACAGATTTCAGGAGGTAGATTCGAATCGCCTTTAAAGCACAGGAAAAGCGGCAAAACCTCGACAATGATGCCCTTGGCCAAAAAGGGCGTATGCGTTTTTTCCTGAATATATTCAGGAAAAAACGCATACGCCCTTTTTGGCCAACCAAGCAACCTGGAAAGGCAAATCAGCGCTACAAAGAAGTCTCGCTTCCCATCGGTCAAAAGGGCCATGCTGAATAAAGTGTCAAAACCAGAAATGCAGGACAGGCCATGGAGAAATGGGAGCCTTGCTACGCTGATGGGCGGGATGTAAATTGCCAACAGCCACTCTGGAGAAGTGTACGGTGTGTCCTGAAACATCTAAAAAACTCAGCTTAGAGAGCATAGGGCCCTTCCACTCATGGGCGTATAAATTGGGAAAACTAAAAATCAGCAAGACACAGGCACCCCAAAGTTTTGGGCTACTCTGCTGACAAGAACCTCCACTTCGTTACACCTTAAATATCCCAGGAAAGAGAAGAATGGATAAAGAAGATGTGGTCCTTATATACAATGGAATATCACTCAGCCATGAAATCAATGTCATAAGGCTAGTAGCAGCATGATGAGTGGACTTAGGTATGACGATTCTAAGTGAAATAAGTCACACAGAAAAAGACACTTATCATGAGATATCACTTATAGAGGGAATGTAAAAACCGCTACCCTTGAACTGAATTACAAAACAGAACAGAGTCACACGTTTAGAAAACACACTATGGCTGCTTAACGGGAAAGGTGAGGTGGGGTGATGCATAAAACAAGGGTTTCAAATTAGCTCAGATACCGTTCCATGAACCCAATATGTAATACACAAGACCTACTCCTTGCTCAGTGAACTGGACTCAACACCCCCTATTCACCGCCCAAGAATATATCTGACTAGTAAGACTCTTAAAACCTATGTATTGATATCTCTCTGTAAGTGAGTCAAGTGGGTGTAAAGCGGCATAAACACAGCAGTGAAAAGCAGCTAAACCCCATTATAAAAATCAATTACTTTTCAAAACCCGTGAAACAAAGAGAGTGAAAGAGAGAAAAATTCTTACAAAATTCGTTCAGGGGCTGTGATGCCACCTGGATTGACCATATCTAGACCCACAGCTGATTGAGACATAAGGGTGGACACTCTTGGGGCTGAGAGGTTTGGTGAGGTTGGGTGAGCAAACGCAGACCCTTTAAATTAATACGGCGTGGTACCCATCCCATGGGTCCCAAATCTCCAGGTTCAAGGGCATCGTCCTACACTGAAAACATGCATGAGAAACCCCGAAGATGGTACACCGTGTGATCGGGAAAGGTTTCTAAAACGCACCTCATTTCTCAACTCCTTGTGCTCCGGTTCGCCATTCCAGCCGCTTTACTAGCAATCTCCCTCCTTGGAGAATCAGCACCTTTATCCTCCTGTTCCGTACAGGTTGCAATTTGTCCTGAGGATGCACGGGAAGAGGGGGAACCAATGAGAGACTAGCTCTAGGTGTTGGGACAGGCACAGGTCACTCTATTTTCCCATCAGGAAGAAGAATTAACCACAGGCTCAGCCTGCCGCCAGGAACCAGAATACGGCCTGAAGCAATCCTGCGCTTTTGCGGCCAGCTCCCAAGAAAGCGAGTTGAATAATGGAGTTCAGGGGCACTGCAATTCACAAACCTGCAGACTTAGAAATGATAGCTCTCGCCCACAAATATATTGAGGGAAGGCAACGAAGAGGATCTGAAAGCAAGGCAGAATTGCAGGAAACAGATTTCAGGAGGTAGATTCGAATCGCCTTTAAAGCACAGGAAAAGCGGCAAAACCTCGACAATGATGCCCTTGGCCAAAAAGGGCGTATGCGTTTTTTCCTGAATATATTCAGGAAAAAACGCATACGCCCTTTTTGGCCAACCAAGCAACCTGGAAAGGCAAATCAGCGCTACAAAGAAGTCTCGCTTCCCATCGGTCAAAAGGGCCATGCTGAATAAAGTGTCAAAACCAGAAATGCAGGACAGGCCATGGAGAAATGGGAGCCTTGCTACGCTGATGGGCGGGATGTAAATTGCCAACAGCCACTCTGGAGAAGTGTACGGTGTGTCCTGAAACATCTAAAAAACTCAGCTTAGAGAGCATAGGGCCCTTCCACTCATGGGCGTATAAATTGGGAAAACTAAAAATCAGCAAGACACAGGCACCCCAAAGTTTTGGGCTACTCTGCTGACAAGAACCTCCACTTCGTTACACCTTAAATATCCCAGGAAAGAGAAGAATGGATAAAGAAGATGTGGTCCTTATATACAATGGAATATCACTCAGCCATGAAATCAATGTCATAAGGCTAGTAGCAGCATGATGAGTGGACTTAGGTATGACGATTCTAAGTGAAATAAGTCACACAGAAAAAGACACTTATCATGAGATATCACTTATAGAGGGAATGTAAAAACCGCTACCCTTGAACTGAATTACAAAACAGAACAGAGTCACACGTTTAGAAAACACACTATGGCTGCTTAACGGGAAAGGTGAGGTGGGGTGATGCATAAAACAAGGGTTTCAAATTAGCTCAGATACCGTTCCATGAACCCAATATGTAATAGACAAGACCTACTCCTTGCTCAGTGAACTGGACTCAACACCCCCTATTCACCGCCCAAGAATATATCTGACTAGTAAGACTCTTAAAACCTATGTATTGATATCTCTCTGTAAGTGAGTCAAGTGGGTGTAAAGCGGCATAAACACAGCAGTGAAAAGCAGCTAAACCCCATTATAAAAATCAATTACTTTTCAAAACCCGTGAAACAAAGACAGTGAAAGAGAGAAAAATTCTTACAAAATTCGTTCAGGGGCTGTGATGCCACCTGGATTGACCATATCTAGACCCACAGCTGATTGAGACATAAGGGTGGACACTCTTGGGGCTGAGAGGTTTGGTGAGGTTGGGTGAGCAAACGCAGACCCTTTAAATTAATACGGCGTGGTACCCATCCCATGGGTCCCAAATCTCCAGGTTCAAGGGCATCGTCCTACACTGAAAACATGCATGAGAAACCCCGAAGATGGTACACCGTGTGATCGGGAAAGGTTTCTAAAACGCACCTCATTTCTCAACTCCTTGTGCTCCGGTTCGCCATTCCAGCCGCTTTACTAGCAATCTCCCTCCTTGGAGAATCAGCACCTTTATCCTCCTGTTCCGTACAGGTTGCAATTTGTCCTGAGGATGCACGGGAAGAGGGGGAAGCAATGAGAGACTAGCTCTAGGTGTTGGGCCAGGCACAGGTCACTCTATTTTCCCATCAGGAAGAAGAATTAACCACAGGCTCAGCCTGCCGCCAGGAACCAGAATACGGCCTGAAGCAATCCTGTGCTTTTGCGGCCACCCCCCCAGAAAGCGAGTAGAATAATGGAGCTCAGGGGCACTGCAATTCACAAACCTGCAGACTTAGAAATGATAGCTCTCGTCCACAAATATATTGAGGGAAGGCAACGAACAGGATTTGAAAGCAAGGCAGAATTGCAGGAAACAGATTTCAGGAGGTAGATTCGAATCGCCTTTAAAGCACAGGAAAAGCGGCAAAACCTCGACAATGATGCCCTTGGCCAAAAAGGGCGTATGCGTTTTTTCCTGAATATATTCAGGAAAAAACGCATACGCCCTTTTTGGCCAACCAAGCAACCTGGAAAGGCAAATCAGCGCTACAAAGAAGTCTCGCTTCCCATCGGTCAAAAGGGCCATGCTGAATAAAGTGTCAAAACCAGAAATGCAGGACAGGCCATGGAGAAATGGGAGCCTTGCTACGCTGATGGGCGGGATGTAAATTGCCAACAGCCACTCTGGAGAAGTGTACGGTGTGTCCTGAAACATCTAAAAAACTCAGCTTAGAGAGCATAGGGCCCTTCCACTCATGGGCCTATAAATTGGGAAAACTAAAAATCAGCAAGACACAGGCACCCCAAAGTTTTGGGCTACTCTGCTGACAAGAACCTCCACTTCGTTACACCTTAAATATCCCAGGAAAGAGAAGAATGGATAAAGAAGATGTGGTCCTTTTATACAATGGAATATCACTCAGCCATGAAATCAATGTCATAAGGCTAGTAGCAGCATGATGAGTGGACTTAGGTATGACGATTCTAAGTGAAATAAGTCACACAGAAAAAGACACTTATCATGAGATATCACTTATAGAGGGAATGTAAAAACCGCTACCCTTGAACTGAATTACAAAACAGAACAGAGTCACACGTTTAGAAAACACACTATGGCTGCTTAACGGGAAAGGTGAGGTGGGGTGATGCATAAAACAAGGGTTTCAAATTAGCTCAGATACCGTTCCATGAACCCAATATGTAATAGACAAGACCTACTCCTTGCTCAGTGAACTGGACTCAACACCCCCTATTCACCGCCCAAGAATATATCTGACTAGTAAGACTCTTAAAACCTATGTATTGATATCTCTCTGTAAGTGAGTCAAGTGGGTGTAAAGCGGCATAAACACAGCAGTGAAAAGCAGCTAAACCCCATTATAAAAATCAATTACTTTTCAAAACCCGTGAAACAAAGACAGTGAAAGAGAGAAAAATTCTTACAAAATTCGTTCAGGGGCTGTGATGCCACCTGGATTGACCATATCTAGACCCACAGCTGATTGAGACATAAGGGTGGACACTCTTGGGGCTGAGAGGTTTGGTGAGGTTGGGTGAGCAAACGCAGACCCTTTAAATTAATACGGCGTGGTACCCATCCCATGGGTCCCAAATCTCCAGGTTCAAGGGCATCGTCCTACACTGAAAACATGCATGAGAAACCCCGAAGATGGTACACCGTGTGATCGGGAAAGGTTTCTAAAACGCACCTCATTTCTCAACTCCTTGTGCTCCGGTTCGCCATTCCAGCCGCTTTACTAGCAATCTCCCTCCTTGGAGAATCAGCACCTTTATCCTCCTGTTCCGTACAGGTTGCAATTTGTCCTGAGGATGCACGGGAAGAGGGGGAACCAATGAGAGACTAGCTCTAGGTGTTGGGACAGGCACAGGTCACTCTATTTTCCCATCAGGAAGAAGAATTAACCACAGGCTCAGCCTGCCGCCAGGAGCCACAATACGGCCTGAAGCAATCCTGCGCTTTTGCGGCCAACTCCCAAGAAAGCGAGTTGAATAATGGAGCTCAGGGGCACTGCAATTCACAAACCTGCAGACTTAGAAATGGTAACTCTCGTCCACAAATATATTGAGGGAAGGCAACGAAGAGGATTTGAAAGCAAGGCGGAATTGCAGGAAACTGATTTCAGGAGGTAGATTCGAATCGCCTTTAAAGCACAGGAAAAGCGGCAAAACCTCGACAATGATGCCCTTGGCCAAAAAGGGCGTATGCGTTTTTTCCTGAATATATTCAGGAAAAAACGCATACGCCCTTTTTGGCCAACCAAGCAACCTGGAAAGGCAAATCAGCGCTACAAAGAAGTCTCGCTTCCCATCGGTCAAAAGGGCCATGCTGAATAAAGTGTCAAAACCAGAAATGCAGGACAGGCCATGGAGAAATGGGAGCCTTGCTACGCTGATGGGCGGGATGTAAATTGCCAACAGCCACTCTGGAGAAGTGTACGGTGTGTCCTGAAACATCTAAAAAACTCAGCTTAGAGAGCATAGGGCCCTTCCACTCATGGGCGTATAAATTGGGAAAACTAAAAATCAGCAAGACACAGGCACCCCAAAGTTTTGGGCTACTCTGCTGACAAGAACCTCCACTTCGTTACACCTTAAATATCCCAGGAAAGAGAAGAATGGATAAAGAAGATGTGGTCCTTATATACAATGGAATATCACTCAGCCATGAAATCAATGTCATAAGGCTAGTAGCAGCATGATGAGTGGACTTAGGTATGACGATTCTAAGTGAAATAAGTCACACAGAAAAAGACACTTATCATGAGATATCACTTATAGAGGGAATGTAAAAACCGCTACCCTTGAACTGAATTACAAAACAGAACAGAGTCACACGTTTAGAAAACACACTATGGCTGCTTAACGGGAAAGGTGAGGTGGGGTGATGCATAAAACAAGGGTTTCAAATTAGCTCAGATACCGTTCCATGAACCCAATATGTAATAGACAAGACCTACTCCTTGCTCAGTGAACTGGACTCAACACCCCCTATTCACCGCCCAAGAATATATCTGACTAGTAAGACT
Source organism: Balaenoptera ricei (assembly GCF_028023285.1). Classification (NCBI taxonomy): domain Eukaryota; kingdom Metazoa; phylum Chordata; class Mammalia; order Artiodactyla; family Balaenopteridae; genus Balaenoptera; species Balaenoptera ricei. Next base: position 73,101,868 of record NC_082650.1, read on the forward strand.
CTTAAAACCTATGTATTGATATCTCTCTGTAAGTGAGTCAAGTGGGTGTAAAGCGGCATAAACACAGCAGTGAAAAGCAGCTACACCCCATTATAAAAATCAATTACTTTTCAAAACCCGTGAAACAAAGACAGTGAAAGAGAGAAAAATTCTTACAAAATTCGTTCAGGGGCTGTGATGCCACCTGGATTGACCATATCTAGACCCACAGCTGATTGAGACATAAGGGTGGACACTCTTGGGGCTGAGAGGTTTGGTGAGGTTGGGTGAGCAAACGCAGACCCTTTAAATTAATACGGCGTGGTACCCATCCCATGGGTCCCAAATCTCCAGGTTCAAGGGCATCGTCCTACACTGAAAACATGCATGAGAAACCCCGAAGATGGTACACCGTGTGATCGGGAAAGGTTTCTAAAACGCACCTCATTTCTCAACTCCTTGTGCTCCGGTTCGCCATTCCAGCCGCTTTACTAGCAATCTCCCTCCTTGGAGAATCAGCACCTTTATCCTCCTGTTCCGTACAGGTTGCAATTTGTCCTGAGGATGCACGGGAAGAGGGGGAAGCAATGAGAGACTAGCTCTAGGTGTTGGGCCAGGCACAGGTCACTCTATTTTCCCATCAGGAAGAAGAATTAACCACAGGCTCAGCCTGCCGCCAGGAACCAGAATACGGCCTGAAGCAATCCTGCGCTTTTGCGGCCACCCCCCCAGAAAGCGAGTAGAATAATGGAGCTCAGGGGCACTGCAATTCACAAACCTGCAGACTTAGAAATGATAGCTCTCGTCCACAAATATATTGAGGGAAGGCAACGAACAGGATTTGAAAGCAAGGCAGAATTGCAGGAAACAGATTTCAGGAGGTAGATTCGAATCGCCTTTAAAGCACAGGAAAAGCGGCAAAACCTCGACAATGATGCCCTTGGCCAAAAAGGGCGTATGCGTTTTTTCCTGAATATATTCAGGAAAAAACGCATACGCCCTTTTTGGCCAACCAAGCAACCTGGAAAGGCAAATCAGCGCTACAAAGAAGTCTCGCTTCCCATCGGTCAAAAGGGCCATGCTGAATAAAGTGTCAAAACCAGAAATGCAGGACAGGCCATGGAGAAATGGGAGCCTTGCTACGCTGATGGGCGGGATGTAAATTGCCAACAGCCACTCTGGAGAAGTGTACGGTGTGTCCTGAAACATCTAAAAAACTCAGCTTAGAGAGCATAGGGCCCTTCCACTCATGGGCCTATAAATTGGGAAAACTAAAAATCAGCAAGACACAGGCACCCCAAAGTTTTGGGCTACTCTGCTGACAAGAACCTCCACTTCGTTACACCTTAAATATCCCAGGAAAGAGAAGAATGGATAAAGAAGATGTGGTCCTTTTATACAATGGAATATCACTCAGCCATGAAATCAATGTCATAAGGCTAGTAGCAGCATGATGAGTGGACTTAGGTATGACGATTCTAAGTGAAATAAGTCACACAGAAAAAGACACTTATCATGAGATATCACTTATAGAGGGAATGTAAAAACCGCTACCCTTGAACTGAATTACAAAACAGAACAGAGTCACACGTTTAGAAAACACACTATGGCTGCTTAACGGGAAAGGTGAGGTGGGGTGATGCATAAAACAAGGGTTTCAAATTAGCTCAGATACCGTTCCATGAACCCAATATGTAATAGACAAGACCTACTCCTTGCTCAGTGAACTGGACTCAACACCCCCTATTCACCGCCCAAGAATATATCTGACTAGTAAGACTCTTAAAACCTATGTATTGATATCTCTCTGTAAGTGAGTCAAGTGGGTGTAAATCGGCATAAACACAGCAGTGAAAAGCAGCTAAACCCCATTATAAAAATCAATTACTTTTCAAAACCCGTGAAACAAAGACAGTGAAAGAGAGAAAAATTCTTACAAAATTCGTTCAGGGGCTGTGATGCCACCTGGATTGACCATATCTAGACCCACAGCTGATTGAGACATAAGGGTGGACACTCTTGGGGCTGAGAGGTTTGGTGAGGTTGGGTGAGCAAACGCAGACCCTTTAAATTAATACGGCGTGGTACCCATCCCATGGGTCCCAAATCTCCAGGTTCAAGGGCATCGTCCTACACTGAAAACATGCATGAGAAACCCCGAAGATGGTACACCGTGTGATCGGGAAAGGTTTCTAAAACGCACCTCATTTCTCAACTCCTTGTGCTCCGGTTCGCCATTCCAGCCGCTTTACTAGCAATCTCCCTCCTTGGAGAATCAGCACCTTTATCCTCCTGTTCCGTACAGGTTGCAATTTGTCCTGAGGATGCACGGGAAGAGGGGGAACCAATGAGAGACTAGCTCTAGGTGTTGGGACAGGCACAGGTCACTCTATTTTCCCATCAGGAAGAAGAATTAACCACAGGCTCAGCCTGCCGCCAGGAGCCAGAATACGGCCTGAAGCAATCCTGCGCTTTTGCGGCCAACTCCCAAGAAAGCGAGTTGAATAATGGAGCTCAGGGGCACTGCAATTCACAAACCTGCAGACTTAGAAATGGTAACTCTCGTCCACAAATATATTGAGGGAAGGCAACGAAGAGGATTTGAAAGCAAGGCGGAATTGCAGGAAACTGATTTCAGGAGGTAGATTCGAATCGCCTTTAAAGCACAGGAAAAGCGGCAAAACCTCGACAATGATGCCCTTGGCCAAAAAGGGCGTATGCGTTTTTTCCTGAATATATTCAGGAAAAAACGCATACGCCCTTTTTGGCCAACCAAGCAACCTGGAAAGGCAAATCAGCGCTACAAAGAAGTCTCGCTTCCCATCGGTTAAAAGGGCCATGCTGAATAAAGTGTCAAAACCAGAAATGCAGGACAGACCATGGAGAAATGGGAGCCTTGCTACGCCGATGGGCGGGATGTAAATTGCCAACAGCCACTCTGGAGAAGTGTACGGTGTGTCCTGAAACATCTAAAAAACTCAGCTTAGAGAGCATAGGGCCCTTCCACTCATGGGCGTATAAATTGGGAAAACTAAAAATCAGCAAGACACAGGCACCCCAAAGTTTTGGGCTACTCTGCTGACAAGAACCTCCACCTCGTTACACCTTAAATATCCCAGGAAGGAGAAGAATGGATAAAGAAGATGTGGTCCTTATATACAGTGGAATATCAGTCAGCCATGAAATCAATGTCATAAGGCTAGAAGCAGCATGATGAGTGGACCTAGGTATGACGATTCTAAGTGAAATAAGTCACACAGAAAAAGACACTTATCATGAGATATCACTTATAGAGGGAATGTAAAAACCGCTACCCTTGAACTGAATTACAAAACAGAACAGAGTCACACGTTTAGAAAACACACTATGGCTGCTTAACGGGAAAGGTGAGGTGGGGTGATGCATAAAACAAGGGTTTCAAATTAGCTCAGATACCGTTCCATGAACCCAATATGTAATAGACAAGACCTACTCCTTGCTCAGTGAACTGGACTCAACACCCCCTATTCACCGCCCAAGAATATATCTGACTAGTAAGACTCTTAAAACCTATGTATTGATATCTCTCTGTAAGTGAGTCAAGTGGGTGTAAAGCGGCATAAACACAGCAGTGAAAAGCAGCTAAACCCCATTATAAAAATCAATTACTTTTCAAAACCCGTGAAACAAAGACAGTGAAAGAGAGAGAAATTCTTACAAAATTCGTTCAGGGGCTGTGATGCCACCTGGATTGACCATATCTAGACCCACAGCTGATTGAGACATAAGGGTGGACACTCTTGGGGCTGAGAGGTTTGGTGAGGTTGGGTGAGCAAACGCAGACCCTTTAAATTAATACGGCGTGGTACCCATCCCATGGGTCCCAAATCTCCAGGTTCAAGGGCATCGTCCTACACTGAAAACATGCATGAGAAACCCCGAAGATGGTACACCGTGTGATCGGGAAAGGTTTCTAAAACGCACCTCATTTCTCAACTCCTTGTGCTCCGGTTCGCCATTCCAGCCGCTTTACTAGCAATCTCCCTCCTTGGAGAATCAGCACCTTTATCCTCCTGTTCCGTACAGGTTGCAATTTGTCCTGAGGATGCACGGGAAGAGGGGGAACCAATGAGAGACTAGCTCTAGGTGTTGGGCCAGGCACAGGTCACTCTATTTTCCCATCAGGAAGAAGAATTAACCACAGGCTCAGCCTGCCGCCAGGAACCAGAATACGGCCTGAAGCAATCCTGCGCTTTTGCGGCCAGCTCCCAAGAAAGCGAGTTGAATAATGGAGCTCAGGGGCACTGCAATTCACAAACCTGCAGACTTAGAAATGATAGCTCTCGTCCACAAATATATTGAGGGAAGGCAACGAAGAGGATTTGAAAGCAAGGCAGAATTGCAGAAAACAGATTTCAGGAGGTAGATTCGAATCGCCTTTAAATCACAGGAAAAGCGGCAAAACCTCGACAATGATGCCCTTGGCCAAAAAGGGCGTATGCGTTTTTTCCTGAATATATTCAGGAAAAAACGCATACGCCCTTTTTGGCCAACCAAGCAACCTGGAAAGGCAAATCAGCGCTACAAAGAAGTCTCGCTTCCCATCGGTCAAAAGGGCCATGCTGAAAAAAGTGTCAAAACCAGAAATGCAGGACAGTCCATGGAGAAATGGGAGCCTTGCTACGCCGATGGGCGGGATGTAAATTGCCAACAGCCACTCTGGAGAAGTGTACGGTGTGTCCTGAAACATCTAAAAAACTCAGCTTAGAGAGCATAGGGCCCTTCCACTCATGGGCGTATAAATTGGGAAAACTAAAAATCAGCAAGACACACGCACCCCAAAGTTTTGGGCTACTCTGTTGACAAGAACCTCCACTTCGTTACACCTTAAATATCCCAGGAAAGAGAAGAATGGATAAAGAAGATATGGTCCTTATATACAATGGAATATCACTCAGCCATGAAATCAATGTCATAAGGCTAGTAGCAGCATGATGAGTGGACTTAGGTATGACGATTCTAAGTGAAATAAGTCACAGAGAAAAAGACATTATCATGAGATATCACTTATAGAGGGAATGTAAAAACCGCTACCCTTGAACTGAATTACAAAACAGAACAGAGTCACACGTTTAGAAAACACACTATGGCTGCTTAACGGGAAAGGTGAGGTGGGGTGATGCATAAAACAAGGGTTTCAAATTAGCTCAGATACCGTTCCATGAACCCAATATGTAATAGACAAGACCTACTCCTTGCTCAGTGAACTGGACTCAACACCCCCTATTCACCGCCCAAGAATATATCTGACTAGTAAGACTCTTAAAACCTATGTATTGATATCTCTCTGTAAGTGAGTCAAGTGGGTGTAAAGCGGCATAAACACAGCAGTGAAAAGCAGCTAAACCCCATTATAAAAATCAATTACTTTTCAAAACCCGTGAAACAAAGACAGTGAAAGAGAGAGAAATTCTTACAAAATTCGTTCAGGGGCTGTGATGCCACCTGGATTGACCATATCTAGACCCACAGCTGATTGAGACATAAGGGTGGACACTCTTGGGGCTGAGAGGTTTGGTGAGGTTGGGTGAGCAAACGCAGACCCTTTAAATTAATACGGCGTGGTACCCATCCCATGGGTCCCAAATCTCCAGGTTCAAGGGCATCGTCCTACACTGAAAACATGCATGAGAAACCCCGAAGATGGTACACCGTGTGATCGGGAAAGGTTTCTAAAACGCACCTCATTTCTCAACTCCTTGTGCTCCGGTTCGCCATTCCAGCCGCTTTACTAGCAATCTCCCTCCTTGGAGAATCAGCACCTTTATCCTCCTGTTCCGTACAGGTTGCAATTTGTCCTGAGGATGCACGGGAAGAGGGGGAACCAATGAGAGACTAGCTCTAGGTGTTGGGCCAGGCACAGGTCACTCTATTTTCCCATCAGGAAGAAGAATTAACCACAGGCTCAGCCTGCCGCCAGGAACCAGAATACGGCCTGAAGCAATCCTGCGCTTTTGCGGCCAGCTCCCAAGAAAGCGAGTTGAATAATGGAGCTCAGGGGCACTGCAATTCACAAACCTGCAGACTTAGAAATGATAGCTCTCGTCCACAAATATATTGAGGGAAGGCAACGAAGAGGATTTGAAAGCAAGGCAGAATTGCAGGAAACAGATTTCAGGAGGTAGATTCGAATCGCCTTTAAATCACAGGAAAAGCGGCAAAACCTCGACAATGATGCCCTTGGCCAAAAAGGGCGTATGCGTTTTTTCCTGAATATATTCAGGAAAAAACGCATACGCCCTTTTTGGCCAACCAAGCAACCTGGAAAGGCAAATCAGCGCTACAAAGAAGTCTCGCTTCCCATCGGTCAAAAGGGCCATGCTGAAAAAAGTGTCAAAACCAGAAATGCAGGACAGTCCATGGAGAAATGGGAGCCTTGCTACGCCGATGGGCGGGATGTAAATTGCCAACAGCCACTCTGGAGAAGTGTACGGTGTGTCCTGAAACATCTAAAAAACTCAGCTTAGAGAGCATAGGGCCCTTCCACTCATGGGCGTATAAATTGGGAAAACTAAAAATCAGCAAGACACACGCACCCCAAAGTTTTGGGCTACTCTGTTGACAAGAACCTCCACTTCGTTACACCTTAAATATCCCAGGAAAGAGAAGAATGGATAAAGAAGATATGGTCCTTATATACAATGGAATATCACTCAGCCATGAAATCAATGTCATAAGGCTAGTAGCAGCATGATGAGTGGACTTAGGTATGACGATTCTAAGTGAAATAAGTCACACAGAAAAAGACACTTATCATGAGATATCACTTATAGAGGGAATGTAAAAACCGCTACCCTTGAACTGAATTACAAAACAGAACAGAGTCACACGTTTAGAAAACACACTATGGCTGCTTAACGGGAAAGGTGAGGTGGGGGGATGCATAAAACAAGGGTTTCAAATTAGCTCAGATACCGTTCCATGAACCCAATATGTAATAGACAAGACCTACTCCTTGCTCAGTGAACTGGACTCAACACCCCCTATTCACCGCCCAAGAATATATCTGACTAGTAAGACTCTTAAAACCTATGTATTGATATCTCTCTGTAAGTGAGTCAAGTGGGTGTAAAGCGGCATAAACACAGCAGTGAAAAGCAGCTAAACCCCATTATAAAAATCAATTACTTTTCAAAACCCGTGAAACAAAGACAGTGAAAGAGAGAGAAATTCTTAGGAAATTCGTTCAGGGGCTGTGATGCCACCTGGATTGACCATATCTAGACCCACAGCTGATTGAGACATAAGGGTGGACACTCTTGGGGCTGAGAGGTTTGGTGAGGTTGGGTGAGCAAACGCAGACCCTTTAAATTAATACGGCGTGGTACCCATCCCATGGGTCCCAAATCTCCAGGTTCAAGGGCATCGTCCTACACTGAAAACATGCATGAGAAACCCCGAAGATGGTACACCGTGTGATCGGGAAAGGTTTCTAAAACGCACCTCATTTCTCAACTCCTTGTGCTCCGGTTCGCCATTCCAGCCGCTTTACTAGCAATCTCCCTCCTTGGAGAATCAGCACCTTTATCCTCCTGTTCCGTACAGGTTGCAATTTGTCCTGAGGATGCACGGGAAGAGGGGGAACCAATGAGAGACTAGCTCTAGGTGTTGGGCCAGGCACAGGTCACTCTATTTTCCCATCAGGAAGAAGAATTAACCACAGGCTCAGCCTGCCGCCAGGAACCAGAATACGGCCTGAAGCAATCCTGCGCTTTTGCGGCCAGCTCCCAAGAAAGCGAGTTGAATAATGGAGCTCAGGGGCACTGCAATTCACAAACCTGCAGACTTAGAAATGATAGCTCTCGTCCACAAATATATTGAGGGAAGGCAACGAAGAGGATTTGAAAGCAAGGCAGAATTGCAGGAAACAGATTTCAGGAGGTAGATTCGAATCGCCTTTAAATCACAGGAAAAGCGGCAAAACCTCGACAATGATGCCCTTGGCCAAAAAGGGCGTATGCGTTTTTTCCTGAATATATTCAGGAAAAAACGCATACGCCCTTTTTGGCCAACCAAGCAACCTGGAAAGGCAAATCAGCGCTACAAAGAAGTCTCGCTTCCCATCGGTCAAAAGGGCCATGCTGAAAAAAGTGTCAAAACCAGAAATGCAGGACAGTCCATGGAGAAATGGGAGCCTTGCTACGCCGATGGGCGGGATGTAAATTGCCAACAGCCACTCTGGAGAAGTGTACGGTGTGTCCTGAAACATCTAAAAAACTCAGCTTAGAGAGCATAGGGCCCTTCCACTCATGGGCCTATAAATTGGGAAAACTAAAAATCAGCAAGACACAGGCACCCCAAAGTTTTGGGCTACTCTGCTGACAAGAACCTCCACTTCGTTACACCTTAAATATCCCAGGAAAGAGAAGAATGGATAAAGAAGATATGGTCCTTATATACAATGGAATATCACTCAGCCATGAAATCAATGTCATAAGGCTAGTAGCAGCATGATGAGTGGACTTAGGTATGACGATTCTAAGTGAAATAAGTCACACAGAAAAAGACACTTATCATGAGATATCACTTATAGAGGGAATGTAAAAACCGCTACCCTTGAACTGAATTACAAAACAGAACAGAGTCACACGTTTAGAAAACACACTATGGCTGCTTAACGGGAAAGGTGAGGTGGGGTGATGCATAAAACAAGGGTTTCAAATTAGCTCAGATACCGTTCCATGAACCCAATATGTAATAGACAAGACCTACTCCTTGCTCAGTGAACTGGACTCAACACCCCCTATTCACCGCCCAAGAATATATCTGACTAGTAAGACTCTTAAAACCTATGTATTGATATCTCTCTGTAAGTGAGTCAAGTGGGTGTAAAGCGGCATAAACACAGCAGTGAAAAGCAGCTAAACCCCATTATAAAAATCAATTCCTTTTCAAAACCCGTGAAACAAAGACAGTGAAAGAGAGAGAAATTCTTACAAAATTCGTTCAGGGGCTGTGATGCCACCTGGATTGACCATATCTAGACCCACAGCTGATTGAGACATAAGGGTGGACACTCTTGGGGCTGAGAGGTTTGGTGAGGTTGGGTGAGCAAACGCAGACCCTTTAAATTAATACGGCGTGGTACCCATCCCATGGGTCCCAAATCTCCAGGTTCAAGGGCATCGTCCTACACTGAAAACATGCATGAGAAACCCCGAAGATGGTACACCGTGTGATCGGGAAAGGTTTCTAAAACGCACCTCATTTCTCAACTCCTTGTGCTCCGGTTCGCCATTCCAGCCGCTTTACTAGCAATCTCCCTCCTTGGAGAATCAGCACCTTTATCCTCCTGTTCCGTACAGGTTGCAATTTGTCCTGAGGATGCACGGGAAGAGGGGGAACCAATGAGAGACTAGCTCTAGGTGTTGGGCCAGGCACAGGTCACTCTATTTTCCCATCAGGAAGAAGAATTAACCACAGGCTCAGCCTGCCGCCAGGAACCAGAATACGGCCTGAAGCAATCCTGCGCTTTTGCGGCCAGCTCCCAAGAAAGCGAGTTGAATAATGGAGCTCAGGGGCACTGCAATTCACAAACCTGCAGACTTAGAAATGATAGCTCTCGTCCACAAATATATTGAGGGAAGGCAACGAAGAGGATTTGAAAGCAAGGCAGAATTGCAGGAAACAGATTTCAGGAGGTAGATTCGAATCGCCTTTAAATCACAGGAAAAGCGGCAAAACCTCGACAATGATGCCCTTGGCCAAAAAGGGCGTATGCGTTTTTTCCTGAATATATTCAGGAAAAAACGCATACGCCCTTTTTGGCCAACCAAGCAACCTGGAAAGGCAAATCAGCGCTACAAAGAAGTCTCGCTTCCCATCGGTCAAAAGGGCCATGCTGAAAAAAGTGTCAAAACCAGAAATGCAGGACAGTCCATGGAGAAATGGGAGCCTTGCTACGCCGATGGGCGGGATGTAAATTGCCAACAGCCACTCTGGAGAAGTGTACGGTGTGTCCTGAAACATCTAAAAAACTCAGCTTAGAGAGCATAGGGCCCTTCCACTCATGGGCGTATAAATTGGGAAAACTAAAAATCAGCAAGACACACGCACCCCAAAGTTTTGGGCTACTCTGTTGACAAGAACCTCCACTTCGTTACACCTTAAATATCCCAGGAAAGAGAAGAATGGATAAAGAAGATATGGTCCTTATATACAATGGAATATCACTCAGCCATGAAATCAATGTCATAAGGCTAGTAGCAGCATGATGAGTGGACTTAGGTATGACGATTCTAAGTGAAATAAGTCACACAGAAAAAGACACTTATCATGAGATATCACTTATAGAGGGAATGTAAAAACCGCTACCCTTGAACTGAATTACAAAACAGAACAGAGTCACACGTTTAGAAAACACACTATGGCTGCTTAACGGGAAAGGTGAGGTGGGGTGATGCATAAAACAAGGGTTTCAAATTAGCTCAGATACCGTTCCATGAACCCAATATGTAATAGACAAGACCTACTCCTTGCTCAGTGAACTGGACTCAACACCCCCTATTCACCGCCCAAGAATATATCTGACTAGTAAGACTCTTAAAACCTATGTATTGATATCTCTCTGTAAGTGAGTCAAGTGGGTGTAAAGCGGCATAAACACAGCAGTGAAAAGCAGCTAAACCCCATTATAAAAATCAATTACTTTTCAAAACCCGTGAAACAAAGACAGTGAAAGAGAGAGAAATTCTTACAAAATTCGTTCAGGGGCTGTGATGCCACCTGGATTGACCATATCTAGACCCACAGCTGATTGAGACATAAGGGTGGACACTCTTGGGGCTGAGAGGTTTGGTGAGGTTGGGTGAGCAAACGCAGACCCTTTAAATTAATACGGCGTGGTACCCATCCCATGGGTCCCAAATCTCCAGGTTCAAGGGCATCGTCCTACACTGAAAACATGCATGAGAAACCCCGAAGATGGTACACCGTGTGATCGGGAAAGGTTTCTAAAACGCACCTCATTTCTCAACTCCTTGTGCTCCGGTTCGCCATTCCAGCCGCTTTACTAGCAATCTCCCTCCTTGGAGAATCAGCACCTTTATCCTCCTGTTCCGTACAGGTTGCAATTTGTCCTGAGGATGCACGGGAAGAGGGGGAACCAATGAGAGACTAGCTCTAGGTGTTGGGCCAGGCACAGGTCACTCTATTTTCCCATCAGGAAGAAGAATTAACCACAGGCTCAGCCTGCCGCCAGGAACCAGAATACGGCCTGAAGCAATCCTGCGCTTTTGCGGCCAGCTCCCAAGAAAGCGAGTTGAATAATGGAGCTCAGGGGCACTGCAATTCACAAACCTGCAGACTTAGAAATGATAGCTCTCGTCCACAAATATATTGAGGGAAGGCAACGAAGAGGATTTGAAAGCAAGGCAGAATTGCAGGAAACAGATTTCAGGAGGTAGATTCGAATCGCCTTTAAATCACAGGAAAAGCGGCAAAACCTCGACAATGATGCCCTTGGCCAAAAAGGGCGTATGCGTTTTTTCCTGAATATATTCAGGAAAAAACGCATACGCCCTTTTTGGCCAACCAAGCAACCTGGAAAGGCAAATCAGCGCTACAAAGAAGTCTCGCTTCCCATCGGTCAAAAGGGCCATGCTGAAAAAAGTGTCAAAACCAGAAATGCAGGACAGTCCATGGAGAAATGGGAGCCTTGCTACGCCGATGGGCGGGATGTAAATTGCCAACAGCCACTCTGGAGAAGTGTACGGTGTGTCCTGAAACATCTAAAAAACTCAGCTTAGAGAGCATAGGGCCCTTCCACTCATGGGCGTATAAATTGGGAAAACTAAAAATCAGCAAGACACAGGCACCCCAAAGTTTTGGGCTACTCTGCTGACAAGAACCTCCACTTCGTTACACCTTAAATATCCCAGGAAAGAGAAGAATGGATAAAGAAGATATGGTCCTTATATACAATGGAATATCACTCAGCCATGAAATCAATGTCATAAGGCTAGTAGCAGCATGATGAGTGGACTTAGGTATGACGATTCTAAGTGAAATAAGTCACACAGAAAAAGACACTTATCATGAGATATCACTTATAGAGGGAATGTAAAAACCGCTACCCTTGAACTGAATTACAAAACAGAACAGAGTCACACGTTTAGAAAACACACTATGGCTGCTTAACGGGAAAGGTGAGGTGGGGTGATGCATAAAACAAGGGTTTCAAATTAGCTCAGATACCGTTCCATGAACCCAATATGTAATAGACAAGACCTACTCCTTGCTCAGTGAACTGGACTCAACACCCCCTATTCACCGCCCAAGAATATATCTGACTAGTAAGACTCTTAAAACCTATGTATTGATATCTCTCTGTAAGTGAGTCAAGTGGGTGTAAAGCGGCATAAACACAGCAGTGAAAAGCAGCTAAACCCCATTATAAAAATCAATTACTTTTCAAAACCCGTGAAACAAAGACAGTGAAAGAGAGAAAAATTCTTACAAAATTCGTTCAGGGGCTGTGATGCCACCTGGATTGACCATATCTAGACCCACAGCTGATTGAGACATAAGGGTGGACACTCTTGGGGCTGAGAGGTTTGGTGAGGTTGGGTGAGCAAACGCAGACCCTTTAAATTAATACGGCGTGGTACCCATCCCATGGGTCCCAAATCTCCAGGTTCAAGGGCATCGTCCTACACTGAAAACATGCATGAGAAACCCCGAAGATGGTACACCGTGTGATCGGGAAAGGTTTCTAAAACGCACCTCATTTCTCAACTCCTTGTGCTCCGGTTCGCCATTCCAGCCGCTTTACTAGCAATCTCCCTCCTTGGAGAATCAGCACCTTTATCCTCCTGTTCCGTACAGGTTGCAATTTGTCCTGAGGATGCACGGGAAGAGGGGGAACCAATGAGAGACTAGCTCTAGGTGTTGGGCCAGGCACAGGTCACTCTATTTTCCCATCAGGAAGAAGAATTAACCACAGGCTCAGCCTGCCGCCAGGAACCAGAATACGGCCTGAAGCAATCCTGCGCTTTTGCGGCCAGCTCCCAAGAAAGCGAGTTGAATAATGGAGCTCAGGGGCACTGCAATTCACAAACCTGCAGACTTAGAAATGATAGCTCTCGTCCACAAATATATTGAGGGAAGGCAACGAAGAGGATTTGAAAGCAAGGCAGAATTGCAGGAAACAGATTTCAGGAGGTAGATTCGAATCGCCTTTAAATCACAGGAAAAGCGGCAAAACCTCGACAATGATGCCCTTGGCCAAAAAGGGCGTATGCGTTTTTTCCTGAATATATTCAGGAAAAAACGCATACGCCCTTTTTGGCCAACCAAGCAACCTGGAAAGGCAAATCAGCGCTACAAAGAAGTCTCGCTTCCCATCGGTCAAAAGGGCCATGCTGAAAAAAGTGTCAAAACCAGAAATGCAGGACAGTCCATGGAGAAATGGGAGCCTTGCTACGCCGATGGGCGGGATGTAAATTGCCAACAGCCACTCTGGAGAAGTGTATGGTGTGTCCTGAAACATCTAAAAAACTCAGCTTAGAGAGCATAGGGCCCTTCCACTCATGGGCGTATAAATTGGGAAAACTAAAAATCAGCAAGACACAGGCACCCCAAAGTTTTGGGCTACTCTGCTGACAAGAACCTCCACTTCGTTACACCTTAAATATCCCAGGAAAGAGAAGAATGGATAAAGAAGATGTGGTCCTTATATACAATGGAATATCACTCAGCCATGAAATCAATGTCATAAGGCTAGTAGCAGCATGATGAGTGGACTTAGGTATGACGATTCTAAGTGAAATAAGTCACACAGAAAAAGACACTTATCATGAGATATCACTTATAGAGGGAATGTAAAAACCGCTACCCTTGAACTGAATTACAAAACAGAACAGAGTCACACGTTTAGAAAACACACTATGGCTGCTTAACGGGAAAGGTGAGGTGGGGTGATGCATAAAACAAGGGTTTCAAATTAGCTCAGATACCGTTCCATGAACCCAATATGTAATAGACAAGACCTACTCCTTGCTCAGTGAACTGGACTCAACACCCCCTATTCACCGCCCAAGAATATATCTGACTAGTAAGACTCTTAAAACCTATGTATTGATATCTCTCTGTAAGTGAGTCAAGTGGGTGTAAAGCGGCATAAACACAGCAGTGAAAAGCAGCTAAACCCCATTATAAAAATCAATTACTTTTCAAAACCCGTGAAACAAAGACAGTGAAAGAGAGAAAAATTCTTACAAAATTCGTTCAGGGGCTGTGATGCCACCTGGATTGACCATATCTAGACCCACAGCTGATTGAGACATAAGGGTGGACACTCTTGGGGCTGAGAGGTTTGGTGAGGTTGGGTGAGCAAACGCAGACCCTTTAAATTAATACGGCGTGGTACCCATCCCATGGGTCCCAAATCTCCAGGTTCAAGGGCATCGTCCTACACTGAAAACATGCATGAGAAACCCCGAAGATGGTACACCGTGTGATCGGGAAAGGTTTCTAAAACGCACCTCATTTCTCAACTCCTTGTGCTCCGGTTCGCCATTCCAGCCGCTTTACTAGCAATCTCCCTCCTTGGAGAATCAGCACCTTTATCCTCCTGTTCCGTACAGGTTGCAATTTGTCCTGAGGATGCACGGGAAGAGGGGGAACCAATGAGAGACTAGCTCTAGGTGTTGGGCCAGGCACAGGTCACTCTATTTTCCCATCAGGAAGAAGAATTAACCACAGGCTCAGCCTGCCGCCAGGAACCAGAATACGGCCTGAAGCAATCCTGCGCTTTTGCGGCCAGCTCCCAAGAAAGCGAGTTGAATAATGGAGTTCAGGGGCACTGCAATTCACAAACCTGCAGACTTAGAAATGATAGCTCTCGTCCACAAATATATTGAGGGAAGGCAACGAAGAGGATTTGAAAGCAAGGCAGAATTGCAGGAAACAGATTTCAGGAGGTAGATTCGAATCGCCTTTAAAGCACAGGAAAAGCGGCAAAACCTCGACAATGATGCCCTTGGCCAAAAAGGGCGTATGCGTTTTTTCCTGAATATATTCAGGAAAAAACGCATACGCCCTTTTTGGCCAACCAAGCAACCTGGAAAGGCAAATCAGCGCTACAAAGAAGTCTCGCTTCCCATCGGTCAAAAGGGCCATGCTGAATAAAGTGTCAAAACCAGAAATGCAGGACAGGCCATGGAGAAATGGGAGCCTTGCTACGCTGATGGGCGGGATGTAAATTGCCAACAGCCACTCTGGAGAAGTGTACGGTGTGTCCTGAAACATCTAAAAAACTCAGCTTAGAGAGCATAGGGCCCTTCCACTCATGGGCGTATAAATTGGGAAAACTAAAAATCAGCAAGACACAGGCACCCCAAAGTTTTGGGCTACTCTGCTGACAAGAACCTCCACTTCGTTACACCTTAAATATCCCAGGAAAGAGAAGAATGGATAAAGAAGATGTGGTCCTTATATACAATGGAATATCACTCAGCCATGAAATCAATGTCATAAGGCTAGTAGCAGCATGATGAGTGGACTTAGGTATGACGATTCTAAGTGAAATAAGTCACACAGAAAAAGACACTTATCATGAGATATCACTTATAGAGGGAATGTAAAAACCGCTACCCTTGAACTGAATTACAAAACAGAACAGAGTCACACGTTTAGAAAACACACTATGGCTGCTTAACGGGAAAGGTGAGGTGGGGTGATGCATAAAACAAGGGTTTCAAATTAGCTCAGATACCGTTCCATGAACCCAATATGTAATAGACAAGACCTACTCCTTGCTCAGTGAACTGGACTCAACACCCCCTATTCACCGCCCAAGAATATATCTGACTAGTAAGACTCTTCAAACCTATGTATTGATATCTCTCTGTAAGTGAGTCAAGTGGGTGTAAAGCGGCATAAACACAGCAGTGAAAAGCAGCTAAACCCCATTATAAAAATCAATTACTTTTCAAAACCCGTGAAACAAAGACAGTGAAAGAGAGAGAAATTCTTACAAAATTCGTTCAGGGGCTGTGATGCCACCTGGATTGACCATATCTAGACCCACAGCTGATTGAGACATAAGGGTGGACACTCTTGGGGCTGAGAGGTTTGGTGAGGTTGGGTGAGCAAACGCAGACCCTTTAAATTAATACGGCGTGGTACCCATCCCATGGGTCCCAAATCTCCAGGTTCAAGGGCATCGTCCTACACTGAAAACATGCATGAGAAACCCCGAAGATGGTACACCGTGTGATCGGGAAAGGTTTCTAAAACGCACCTCATTTCTCAACTCCTTGTGCTCCGGTTCGCCATTCCAGCCGCTTTACTAGCAATCTCCCTCCTTGGAGAATCAGCACCTTTATCCTCCTGTTCCGTACAGGTTGCAATTTGTCCTGAGGATGCACGGGAAGAGGGGGAACCAATGAGAGACTAGCTCTAGGTGTTGGGCCAGGCACAGGTCACTCTATTTTCCCATCAGGAAGAAGAATTAACCACAGGCTCAGCCTGCCGCCAGGAACCAGAATACGGCCTGAAGCAACCCTGCGCTTTTGCGGCCAGCTCCCAAGAAAGCGAGTTGAATAATGGAGTTCAGGGGCACTGCAATTCACAAACCTGCAGACTTAGAAATGATAGCTCTCGTCCACAAATATATTGAGGGAAGGCAACGAAGAGGATTTGAAAGCAAGGCAGAATTGCAGGAAACAGATTTCAGGAGGTAGATTCGAATCGCCTTTAAAGCACAGGAAAAGCGGCAAAACCTCGACAATGATGCCCTTGGCCAAAAAGGGCGTATGCGTTTTTTCCTGAATATATTCAGGAAAAAACGCATACGCCCTTTTTGGCCAACCAAGCAACCTGGAAAGGCAAATCAGCGCTACAAAGAAGTCTCGCTTCCCATCGGTCAAAAGGGCCATGCTGAATAAAGTGTCAAAACCAGAAATGCAGGACAGGCCATGGAGAAATGGGAGCCTTGCTACGCCGATGGGCGGGATGTAAATTGCCAACAGCCACTCTGGAGAAGTGTACGGTGTGTCCTGAAACATCTTAAAAACTCAGCTTAGAGAGCATAGGGCCCTTCCACTCATGGGCCTATAAATTGGGAAAACTAAAAATCAGCAAGACACAGGCACCCCAAAGTTTTGGGCTACTCTGCTGACAAGAACCTCCACCTCGTTACACCTTAAATATCCCAGGAAGGAGAAGAATGGATAAAGAAGATGTGGTCCTTATATACAGTGGAATATCAGTCAGCCATGAAATCAATGTCATAAGGCTAGAAGCAGCATGATGAGTGGACCTAGGTATGACGATTCTAAGTGAAATAAGTCACACAGAAAAAGACACTTATCATGAGATATCACTTATAGAGGGAATGTAAAAACCGCTACCCTTGAACTGAATTACAAAACAGAACAGAGTCACACGTTTAGAAAACACACTATGGCTGCTTAACGGGAAAGGTGAGGTGGGGTGATGCATAAAACAAGGGTTTTAAATTAGCTCAGATACCGTTCCATGAACCCAATATGTAATAGACAAGACCTACTCCTTGCTCAGTGAACTGGACTCAACACCCCCTATTCACCGCCCAAGAATATATCTGACTAGTAAGACTCTTAAAACCTATGTATTGATATCTCTCTGTAAGTGAGTCAAGTGGGTGTAAAGCGGCATAAACACAGCAGTGAAAAGCAGCTAAACCCCATTATAAAAATCAATTACTTTTCAAAACCCGTGAAACAAAGACAGTGAAAGAGAGAGAAATTCTTACAAAATTCGTTCAGGGGCTGTGATGCCACCTGGATTGACCATATCTAGACCCACAGCTGATTGAGACATAAGGGTGGACACTCTTGGGGCTGAGAGGTTTGGTGAGGTTGGGTGAGCAAACGCAGACCCTTTAAATTAATACGGCGTGGTACCCATCCCATGGGTCCCAAATCTCCAGGTTCAAGGGCATCGTCCTACACTGAAAACATGCATGAGAAACCCCGAAGATGGTACACCGTGTGATCGGGAAAGGTTTCTAAAACGCACCTCATTTCTCAACTCCTTGTGCTCCGGTTCGCCATTCCAGCCGCTTTACTAGCAATCTCCCTCCTTGGAGAATCAGCACCTTTATCCTCCTGTTCCGTACAGGTTGCAATTTGTCCTGAGGATGCACGGGAAGAGGGGGAACCAATGAGAGACTAGCTCTAGGTGTTGGGACAGGCACAGGTCACTCTATTTTCCCATCAGGAAGAAGAATTAACCACAGGCTCAGCCTGCCGCCAGGAACGAGAATACGGCCTGAAGCAATCCTGCGCTTTTGCGGCCAGCTCCCAAGAAAGCGAGTTGAATAATGGAGCTCAGGGGCACTGCAATTCACAAACCTGCAGACTTAGAAATGATAGCTCTCGTCCACAAATATATTGAGGGAAGGCAACGAAGAGGATTTGAAAGCAAGGCAGAATTGCAGGAAACAGATTTCAGGAGGTAGATTCGAATCGCCTTTAAAGCACAGGAAAAGCGGCAAAACCTCGACAATGATGCCCTTGGCCAAAAAGGGCGTATGCGTTTTTTCCTGAATATATTCAGGAAAAAACGCATACGCCCTTTTTGGCCAACCAAGCAACCTGGAAAGGCAAATCAGCGCTACAAAGAAGTCTCGCTTCCCATCGGTCAAAAGGGCCATGCTGAAAAAAGTGTCAAAACCAGAAATGCAGGACAGGCCATGGAGAAATGGGAGCCTTGCTACGCCGATGGGCGGGATGTAAATTGCCAACAGCCACTCTGGAGAAGTGTACGGTGTGTCCTGAAACATCTAAAAAACTCAGCTTAGAGAGCATAGGGCCCTTCCACTCATGGGCGTATAAATTGGGAAAACTAAAAATCAGCAAGACACACGCACCCCAAAGTTTTGGGCTACTCTGTTGACAAGAACCTCCACCTCGTTACACCTTAAATATCCCAGGAAAGAGAAGAATGGATAAAGAAGATGTGGTCCTTATATACAGTGGAATATCAGTCAGCCATGAAATCAATGTCATAAGGCTAGAAGCAGCATGATGAGTGGACCTAGGTATGACGATTCTAAGTGAAATAAGTCACACAGAAAAAGACACTTATCATGAGATATCACTTATAGAGGGAATGTAAAAACCGCTACCCTTGAACTGAATTACAAAACAGAACAGAGTCACACGTTTAGAAAACACACTATGGCTGCTTAACGGGAAAGGTGAGGTGGGGTGATGCATAAAACAAGGGTTTCAAATTAGCTCAGATACCGTTCCATGAACCCAATATGTAATAGACAAGACCTACTCCTTGCTCAGTGAACTGGACTCAACACCCCCTATTCACCGCCCAAGAATATATCTGACTAGTAAGACTCTTAAAACCTATGTATTGATATCTCTCTGTAAGTGAGTCAAGTGGGTGTAAAGCGGCATAAACACAGCAGTGAAAAGCAGCTAAACCCCATTATAAAAATCAATTACTTTTCAAAACCCGTGAAACAAAGACAGTGAAAGAGAGAGAAATTCTTACAAAATTCGTTCAGGGGCTGTGATGCCACCTGGATTGACCATATCTAGACCCACAGCTGATTGAGACATAAGGGTGGACACTCTTGGGGCTGAGAGGTTTGGTGAGGTTGGGTGAGCAAACGCAGACCCTTTAAATTAATACGGCGTGGTACCCATCCCATGGGTCCCAAATCTCCAGGTTCAAGGGCATCGTCCTACACTGAAAACATGCATGAGAAACCCCGAAGATGGTACACCGTGTGATCGGGAAAGGTTTCTAAAACGCACCTCATTTCTCAACTCCTTGTGCTCCGGTTCGCCATTCCAGCCGCTTTACTAGCAATCTCCCTCCTTGGAGAATCAGCACCTTTATCCTCCTGTTCCGTACAGGTTGCAATTTGTCCTGAGGATGCACGGGAAGAGGGGGAACCAATGAGAGACTAGCTCTAGGTGTTGGGCCAGGCACAGGTCACTCTATTTTCCCATCAGGAAGAAGAATTAACCACAGGCTCAGCCTGCCGCCAGGAACCAGAATACGGCCTGAAGCAATCCTGCGCTTTTGCGGCCAGCTCCCAAGAAAGCGAGTTGAATAATGGAGCTCAGGGGCACTGCAATTCACAAACCTGCAGACTTAGAAATGATAGCTCTCGTCCACAAATATATTGAGGGAAGGCAACGAAGAGGATTTGAAAGCAAGGCAGAATTGCAGGAAACAGATTTCAGGAGGTAGATTCGAATCGCCTTTAAAGCACAGGAAAAGCGGCAAAACCTCGACAATGATGCCCTTGGCCAAAAAGGGCGTATGCGTTTTTTCCTGAATATATTCAGGAAAAAACGCATACGCCCTTTTTGGCCAACCAAGCAACCTGGAAAGGCAAATCAGCGCTACAAAGAAGTCTCGCTTCCCATCGGTCAAAAGGGCCATGCTGAATAAAGTGTCAAAACCAGAAATGCAGGACAGGCCATGGAGAAATGGGAGCCTTGCTACGCCGATGGGCGGGATGTAAATTGCCAACAGCCACTCTGGAGAAGTGTACGGTGTGTCCTGAAACATCTAAAAAACTCAGCTTAGAGAGCATAGGGCCCTTCCACTCATGGGCCTATAAATTGGGAAAACTAAAAATCAGCAAGACACAGGCACCCCAAAGTTTTGGGCTACTCTGCTGACAAGAACCTCCACTTCGTTACACCTTAAATATCCCAGGAAAGAGAAGAATGGATAAAGAAGATGTGGTCCTTTTATACAATGGAATATCACTCAGCCATGAAATCAATGTCATAAGGCTAGTAGCAGCATGATGAGTGGACTTAGGTATGACGATTCTAAGTGAAATAAGTCACACAGAAAAAGACACTTATCATGAGATATCACTTATAGAGGGAATGTAAAAACCGCTACCCTTGAACTGAATTACAAAACAGAACAGAGTCACACGTTTAGAAAACACACTATGGCTGCTTAACGGGAAAGGTGAGGTGGGGTGATGCATAAAACAAGGGTTTCAAATTAGCTCAGATACCGTTCCATGAACCCAATATGTAATAGACAAGACCTACTCCTTGCTCAGTGAACTGGACTCAACACCCCCTATTCACCGCCCAAGAATATATCTGACTAGTAAGAATCTTCAAACCTATGTATTGATATCTCTCTGTAAGTGAGTCAAGTGGGTGTAAAGCGGCATAAACACAGCAGTGAAAAGCAGCTACACCCCATTATAAAAATCAATTACTTTTCAAAACCCGTGAAACAAAGACAGTGAAAGAGAGAAAAATTCTTACAAAATTCGTTCAGGGGCTGTGATGCCACCTGGATTGACCATATCTAGACCCACAGCTGATTGAGACATAAGGGTGGACACTCTTGGGGCTGAGAGGTTTGGTGAGGTTGGGTGAGCAAACGCAGACCCTTTAAATTAATACGGCGTGGTACCCATCCCATGGGTCCCAAATCTCCAGGTTCAAGGGCATCGTCCTACACTGAAAACATGCATGAGAAACCCCGAAGATGGTACACCGTGTGATCGGGAAAGGTTTCTAAAACGCACCTCATTTCTCAACTCCTTGTGCTCCGGTTCGCCATTCCAGCCGCTTTACTAGCAATCTCCCTCCTTGGAGAATCAGCACCTTTATCCTCCTGTTCCGTACAGGTTGCAATTTGTCCTGAGGATGCACGGGAAGAGGGGGAACCAATGAGAGACTAGCTCTAGGTGTTGGGACAGGCACAGGTCACTCTATTTTCCCATCAGGAAGAAGAATTAACCACAGGCTCAGCCTGCCGCCAGGAACCAGAATACGGCCTGAAGCAATCCTGCGCTTTTGCGGCCAGCTCCCAAGAAAGCGAGTTGAATAATGGAGTTCAGGGGCACTGCAATTCACAAACCTGCAGACTTAGAAATGATAGCTCTCGCCCACAAATATATTGAGGGAAGGCAACGAAGAGGATCTGAAAGCAAGGCAGAATTGCAGGAAACAGATTTCAGGAGGTAGATTCGAATCGCCTTTAAAGCACAGGAAAAGCGGCAAAACCTCGACAATGATGCCCTTGGCCAAAAAGGGCGTATGCGTTTTTTCCTGAATATATTCAGGAAAAAACGCATACGCCCTTTTTGGCCAACCAAGCAACCTGGAAAGGCAAATCAGCGCTACAAAGAAGTCTCGCTTCCCATCGGTCAAAAGGGCCATGCTGAATAAAGTGTCAAAACCAGAAATGCAGGACAGGCCATGGAGAAATGGGAGCCTTGCTACGCTGATGGGCGGGATGTAAATTGCCAACAGCCACTCTGGAGAAGTGTACGGTGTGTCCTGAAACATCTAAAAAACTCAGCTTAGAGAGCATAGGGCCCTTCCACTCATGGGCGTATAAATTGGGAAAACTAAAAATCAGCAAGACACAGGCACCCCAAAGTTTTGGGCTACTCTGCTGACAAGAACCTCCACTTCGTTACACCTTAAATATCCCAGGAAAGAGAAGAATGGATAAAGAAGATGTGGTCCTTATATACAATGGAATATCACTCAGCCATGAAATCAATGTCATAAGGCTAGTAGCAGCATGATGAGTGGACTTAGGTATGACGATTCTAAGTGAAATAAGTCACACAGAAAAAGACACTTATCATGAGATATCACTTATAGAGGGAATGTAAAAACCGCTACCCTTGAACTGAATTACAAAACAGAACAGAGTCACACGTTTAGAAAACACACTATGGCTGCTTAACGGGAAAGGTGAGGTGGGGTGATGCATAAAACAAGGGTTTCAAATTAGCTCAGATACCGTTCCATGAACCCAATATGTAATAGACAAGACCTACTCCTTGCTCAGTGAACTGGACTCAACACCCCCTATTCACCGCCCAAGAATATATCTGACTAGTAAGACTCTTAAAACCTATGTATTGATATCTCTCTGTAAGTGAGTCAAGTGGGTGTAAAGCGGCATAAACACAGCAGTGAAAAGCAGCTACACCCCATTATAAAAATCAATTACTTTTCAAAACCCGTGAAACAAAGACAGTGAAAGAGAGAAAAATTCTTACAAAATTCGTTCAGGGGCTGTGATGCCACCTGGATTGACCATATCTAGACCCACAGCTGATTGAGACATAAGGGTGGACACTCTTGGGGCTGAGAGGTTTGGTGAGGTTGGGTGAGCAAACGCAGACCCTTTAAATTAATACGGCGTGGTACCCATCCCATGGGTCCCAAATCTCCAGGTTCAAGGGCATCGTCCTACACTGAAAACATGCATGAGAAACCCCGAAGATGGTACACCGTGTGATCGGGAAAGGTTTCTAAAACGCACCTCATTTCTCAACTCCTTGTGCTCCGGTTCGCCATTCCAGCCGCTTTACTAGCAATCTCCCTCCTTGGAGAATCAGCACCTTTATCCTCCTGTTCCGTACAGGTTGCAATTTGTCCTGAGGATGCACGGGAAGAGGGGGAACCAATGAGAGACTAGCTCTAGGTGTTGGGACAGGCACAGGTCACTCTATTTTCCCATCAGGAAGAAGAATTAACCACAGGCTCAGCCTGCCGCCAGGAACCAGAATACGGCCTGAAGCAATCCTGCGCTTTTGCGGCCAGCTCCCAAGAAAGCGAGTTGAATAATGGAGTTCAGGGGCACTGCAATTCACAAACCTGCAGACTTAGAAATGATAGCTCTCGTCCACAAATATATTGAGGGAAGGCAACGAAGAGGATTTGAAAGCAAGGCAGAATTGCAGGAAACAGATTTCAGGAGGTAGATTCGAATCGCCTTTAAAGCACAGGAAAAGCGGCAAAACCTCGACAATGATGCCCTTGGCCAAAAAGGGCGTATGCGTTTTTTCCTGAATATATTCAGGAAAAAACGCATACGCCCTTTTTGGCCAACCAAGCAACCTGGAAAGGCAAATCAGCGCTACAAAGAAGTCTCGCTTCCCATCGGTCAAAAGGGCCATGCTGAATAAAGTGTCAAAACCAGAAATGCAGGACAGGCCATGGAGAAATGGGAGCCTTGCTACGCTGATGGGCGGGATGTAAATTGCCAACAGCCACTCTGGAGAAGTGTACGGTGTGTCCTGAAACATCTAAAAAACTCAGCTTAGAGAGCATAGGGCCCTTCCACTCATGGGCGTATAAATTGGGAAAACTAAAAATCAGCAAGACACAGGCACCCCAAAGTTTTGGGCTACTCTGCTGACAAGAACCTCCACTTCGTTACACCTTAAATATCCCAGGAAAGAGAAGAATGGATAAAGAAGATGTGGTCCTTATATACAATGGAATATCACTCAGCCATGAAATCAATGTCATAAGGCTAGTAGCAGCATGATGAGTGGACTTAGGTATGACGATTCTAAGTGAAATAAGTCACACAGAAAAAGACACTTATCATGAGATATCACTTATAGAGGGAATGTAAAAACCGCTACCCTTGAACTGAATTACAAAACAGAACAGAGTCACACGTTTAGAAAACACACTATGGCTGCTTAACGGGAAAGGTGAGGTGGGGTGATGCATAAAACAAGGGTTTCAAATTAGCTCAGATACCGTTCCATGAACCCAATATGTAATAGACAAGACCTACTCCTTGCTCAGTGAACTGGACTCAACACCCCCTATTCACCGCCCAAGAATATATCTGACTAGTAAGACTCTTAAAACCTATGTATTGATATCTCTCTGTAAGTGAGTCAAGTGGGTGTAAAGCGGCATAAACACAGCAGTGAAAAGCAGCTACACCCCATTATAAAAATCAATTACTTTTCAAAACCCGTGAAACAAAGACAGTGAAAGAGAGAAAAATTCTTACAAAATTCGTTCAGGGGCTGTGATGCCACCTGGATTGACCATATCTAGACCCACAGCTGATTGAGACATAAGGGTGGACACTCTTGGGGCTGAGAGGTTTGGTGAGGTTGGGTGAGCAAACGCAGACCCTTTAAATTAATACGGCGTGGTACCCATCCCATGGGTCCCAAATCTCCAGGTTCAAGGGCATCGTCCTACACTGAAAACATGCATGAGAAACCCCGAAGATGGTACACCGTGTGATCGGGAAAGGTTTCTAAAACGCACCTCATTTCTCAACTCCTTGTGCTCCGGTTCGCCATTCCAGCCGCTTTACTAGCAATCTCCCTCCTTGGAGAATCAGCACCTTTATCCTCCTGTTCCGTACAGGTTGCAATTTGTCCTGAGGATGCACGGGAAGAGGGGGAACCAATGAGAGACTAGCTCTAGGTGTTGGGACAGGCACAGGTCACTCTATTTTCCCATCAGGAAGAAGAATTAACCACAGGCTCAGCCTGCCGCCAGGAACCAGAATACGGCCTGAAGCAATCCTGCGCTTTTGCGGCCAGCTCCCAAGAAAGCGAGTTGAATAATGGAGTTCAGGGGCACTGCAATTCACAAACCTGCAGACTTAGAAATGATAGCTCTCGCCCACAAATATATTGAGGGAAGGCAACGAAGAGGATCTGAAAGCAAGGCAGAATTGCAGGAAACAGATTTCAGGAGGTAGATTCGAATCGCCTTTAAAGCACAGGAAAAGCGGCAAAACCTCGACAATGATGCCCTTGGCCAAAAAGGGCGTATGCGTTTTTTCCTGAATATATTCAGGAAAAAACGCATACGCCCTTTTTGGCCAACCAAGCAACCTGGAAAGGCAAATCAGCGCTACAAAGAAGTCTCGCTTCCCATCGGTCAAAAGGGCCATGCTGAATAAAGTGTCAAAACCAGAAATGCAGGACAGGCCATGGAGAAATGGGAGCCTTGCTACGCTGATGGGCGGGATGTAAATTGCCAACAGCCACTCTGGAGAAGTGTACGGTGTGTCCTGAAACATCTAAAAAACTCAGCTTAGAGAGCATAGGGCCCTTCCACTCATGGGCGTATAAATTGGGAAAACTAAAAATCAGCAAGACACAGGCACCCCAAAGTTTTGGGCTACTCTGCTGACAAGAACCTCCACTTCGTTACACCTTAAATATCCCAGGAAAGAGAAGAATGGATAAAGAAGATGTGGTCCTTATATACAATGGAATATCACTCAGCCATGAAATCAATGTCATAAGGCTAGTAGCAGCATGATGAGTGGACTTAGGTATGACGATTCTAAGTGAAATAAGTCACACAGAAAAAGACACTTATCATGAGATATCACTTATAGAGGGAATGTAAAAACCGCTACCCTTGAACTGAATTACAAAACAGAACAGAGTCACACGTTTAGAAAACACACTATGGCTGCTTAACGGGAAAGGTGAGGTGGGGTGATGCATAAAACAAGGGTTTCAAATTAGCTCAGATACCGTTCCATGAACCCAATATGTAATAGACAAGACCTACTCCTTGCTCAGTGAACTGGACTCAACACCCCCTATTCACCGCCCAAGAATATATCTGACTAGTAAGACTCTTAAAACCTATGTATTGATATCTCTCTGTAAGTGAGTCAAGTGGGTGTAAAGCGGCATAAACACAGCAGTGAAAAGCAGCTACACCCCATTATAAAAATCAATTACTTTTCAAAACCCGTGAAACAAAGACAGTGAAAGAGAGAAAAATTCTTACAAAATTCGTTCAGGGGCTGTGATGCCACCTGGATTGACCATATCTAGACCCACAGCTGATTGAGACATAAGGGTGGACACTCTTGGGGCTGAGAGGTTTGGTGAGGTTGGGTGAGCAAACGCAGACCCTTTAAATTAATACGGCGTGGTACCCATCCCATGGGTCCCAAATCTCCAGGTTCAAGGGCATCGTCCTACACTGAAAACATGCATGAGAAACCCCGAAGATGGTACACCGTGTGATCGGGAAAGGTTTCTAAAACGCACCTCATTTCTCAACTCCTTGTGCTCCGGTTCGCCATTCCAGCCGCTTTACTAGCAATCTCCCTCCTTGGAGAATCAGCACCTTTATCCTCCTGTTCCGTACAGGTTGCAATTTGTCCTGAGGATGCACGGGAAGAGGGGGAACCAATGAGAGACTAGCTCTAGGTGTTGGGACAGGCACAGGTCACTCTATTTTCCCATCAGGAAGAAGAATTAACCACAGGCTCAGCCTGCCGCCAGGAACCAGAATACGGCCTGAAGCAATCCTGCGCTTTTGCGGCCAGCTCCCAAGAAAGCGAGTTGAATAATGGAGTTCAGGGGCACTGCAATTCACAAACCTGCAGACTTAGAAATGATAGCTCTCGCCCACAAATATATTGAGGGAAGGCAACGAAGAGGATCTGAAAGCAAGGCAGAATTGCAGGAAACAGATTTCAGGAGGTAGATTCGAATCGCCTTTAAAGCACAGGAAAAGCGGCAAAACCTCGACAATGATGCCCTTGGCCAAAAAGGGCGTATGCGTTTTTTCCTGAATATATTCAGGAAAAAACGCATACGCCCTTTTTGGCCAACCAAGCAACCTGGAAAGGCAAATCAGCGCTACAAAGAAGTCTCGCTTCCCATCGGTCAAAAGGGCCATGCTGAATAAAGTGTCAAAACCAGAAATGCAGGACAGGCCATGGAGAAATGGGAGCCTTGCTACGCTGATGGGCGGGATGTAAATTGCCAACAGCCACTCTGGAGAAGTGTACGGTGTGTCCTGAAACATCTAAAAAACTCAGCTTAGAGAGCATAGGGCCCTTCCACTCATGGGCCTATAAATTGGGAAAACTAAAAATCAGCAAGACACAGGCACCCCAAAGTTTTGGGCTACTCTGCTGACAAGAACCTCCACTTCGTTACACCTTAAATATCCCAGGAAAGAGAAGAATGGATAAAGAAGATGTGGTCCTTATATACAATGGAATATCACTCAGCCATGAAATCAATGTCATAAGGCTAGTAGCAGCATGATGAGTGGACTTAGGTATGACGATTCTAAGTGAAATAAGTCACACAGAAAAAGACACTTATCATGAGATATCACTTATAGAGGGAATGTAAAAACCGCTACCCTTGAACTGAATTACAAAACAGAACAGAGTCACACGTTTAGAAAACACACTATGGCTGCTTAACGGGAAAGGTGAGGTGGGGTGATGCATAAAACAAGGGTTTCAAATTAGCTCAGATACCGTTCCATGAACCCAATATGTAATAGACAAGACCTACTCCTTGCTCAGTGAACTGGACTCAACACCCCCTATTCACCGCCCAAGAATATATCTGACTAGTAAGACTCTTAAAACCTATGTATTGATATCTCTCTGTAAGTGAGTCAAGTGGGTGTAAAGCGGCATAAACACAGCAGTGAAAAGCAGCTACACCCCATTATAAAAATCAATTACTTTTCAAAACCCGTGAAACAAAGACAGTGAAAGAGAGAAAAATTCTTACAAAATTCGTTCAGGGGCTGTGATGCCACCTGGATTGACCATATCTAGACCCACAGCTGATTGAGACATAAGGGTGGACACTCTTGGGGCTGAGAGGTTTGGTGAGGTTGGGTGAGCAAACGCAGACCCTTTAAATTAATACGGCGTGGTACCCATCCCATGGGTCCCAAATCTCCAGGTTCAAGGGCATCGTCCTACACTGAAAACATGCATGAGAAACCCCGAAGATGGTACACCGTGTGATCGGGAAAGGTTTCTAAAACGCACCTCATTTCTCAACTCCTTGTGCTCCGGTTCGCCATTCCAGCCGCTTTACTAGCAATCTCCCTCCTTGGAGAATCAGCACCTTTATCCTCCTGTTCCGTACAGGTTGCAATTTGTCCTGAGGATGCACGGGAAGAGGGGGAACCAATGAGAGACTAGCTCTAGGTGTTGGGACAGGCACAGGTCACTCTATTTTCCCATCAGGAAGAAGAATTAACCACAGGCTCAGCCTGCCGCCAGGAACCAGAATACGGCCTGAAGCAATCCTGCGCTTTTGCGGCCAGCTCCCAAGAAAGCGAGTTGAATAATGGAGTTCAGGGGCACTGCAATTCACAAACCTGCAGACTTAGAAATGATAGCTCTCGTCCACAAATATATTGAGGGAAGGCAACGAAGAGGATCTGAAAGCAAGGCAGAATTGCAGGAAACAGATTTCAGGAGGTAGATTCGAATCGCCTTTAAAGCACAGGAAAAGCGGCAAAACCTCGACAATGATGCCCTTGGCCAAAAAGGGCGTATGCGTTTTTTCCTGAATATATTCAGGAAAAAACGCATACGCCCTTTTTGGCCAACCAAGCAACCTGGAAAGGCAAATCAGCGCTACAAAGAAGTCTCGCTTCCCATCGGTCAAAAGGGCCATGCTGAATAAAGTGTCAAAACCAGAAATGCAGGACAGGCCATGGAGAAATGGGAGCCTTGCTACGCTGATGGGCGGGATGTAAATTGCCAACAGCCACTCTGGAGAAGTGTACGGTGTGTCCTGAAACATCTAAAAAACTCAGCTTAGAGAGCATAGGGCCCTTCCACTCATGGGCGTATAAATTGGGAAAACTAAAAATCAGCAAGACACAGGCACCCCAAAGTTTTGGGCTACTCTGCTGACAAGAACCTCCACTTCGTTACACCTTAAATATCCCAGGAAAGAGAAGAATGGATAAAGAAGATGTGGTCCTTATATACAATGGAATATCACTCAGCCATGAAATCAATGTCATAAGGCTAGTAGCAGCATGATGAGTGGACTTAGGTATGACGATTCTAAGTGAAATAAGTCACACAGAAAAAGACACTTATCATGAGATATCACTTATAGAGGGAATGTAAAAACCGCTACCCTTGAACTGAATTACAAAACAGAACAGAGTCACACGTTTAGAAAACACACTATGGCTGCTTAACGGGAAAGGTGAGGTGGGGTGATGCATAAAACAAGGGTTTCAAATTAGCTCAGATACCGTTCCATGAACCCAATATGTAATAGACAAGACCTACTCCTTGCTCAGTGAACTGGACTCAACACCCCCTATTCACCGCCCAAGAATATATCTGACTAGTAAGACTCTTAAAACCTATGTATTGATATCTCTCTGTAAGTGAGTCAAGTGGGTGTAAAGCGGCATAAACACAGCAGTGAAAAGCAGCTACACCCCATTATAAAAATCAATTACTTTTCAAAACCCGTGAAACAAAGACAGTGAAAGAGAGAAAAATTCTTACAAAATTCGTTCAGGGGCTGTGATGCCACCTGGATTGACCATATCTAGACCCACAGCTGATTGAGACATAAGGGTGGACACTCTTGGGGCTGAGAGGTTTGGTGAGGTTGGGTGAGCAAACGCAGACCCTTTAAATTAATACGGCGTGGTACCCATCCCATGGGTCCCAAATCTCCAGGTTCAAGGGCATCGTCCTACACTGAAAACATGCATGAGAAACCCCGAAGATGGTACACCGTGTGATCGGGAAAGGTTTCTAAAACGCACCTCATTTCTCAACTCCTTGTGCTCCGGTTCGCCATTCCAGCCGCTTTACTAGCAATCTCCCTCCTTGGAGAATCAGCACCTTTATCCTCCTGTTCCGTACAGGTTGCAATTTGTCCTGAGGATGCACGGGAAGAGGGGGAACCAATGAGAGACTAGCTCTAGGTGTTGGGACAGGCACAGGTCACTCTATTTTCCCATCAGGAAGAAGAATTAACCACAGGCTCAGCCTGCCGCCAGGAACCAGAATACGGCCTGAAGCAATCCTGCGCTTTTGCGGCCAGCTCCCAAGAAAGCGAGTTGAATAATGGAGTTCAGGGGCACTGCAATTCACAAACCTGCAGACTTAGAAATGATAGCTCTCGCCCACAAATATATTGAGGGAAGGCAACGAAGAGGATCTGAAAGCAAGGCAGAATTGCAGGAAACAGATTTCAGGAGGTAGATTCGAATCGCCTTTAAAGCACAGGAAAAGCGGCAAAACCTCGACAATGATGCCCTTGGCCAAAAAGGGCGTATGCGTTTTTTCCTGAATATATTCAGGAAAAAACGCATACGCCCTTTTTGGCCAACCAAGCAACCTGGAAAGGCAAATCAGCGCTACAAAGAAGTCTCGCTTCCCATCGGTCAAAAGGGCCATGCTGAATAAAGTGTCAAAACCAGAAATGCAGGACAGGCCATGGAGAAATGGGAGCCTTGCTACGCTGATGGGCGGGATGTAAATTGCCAACAGCCACTCTGGAGAAGTGTACGGTGTGTCCTGAAACATCTAAAAAACTCAGCTTAGAGAGCATAGGGCCCTTCCACTCATGGGCCTATAAATTGGGAAAACTAAAAATCAGCAAGACACAGGCACCCCAAAGTTTTGGGCTACTCTGCTGACAAGAACCTCCACTTCGTTACACCTTAAATATCCCAGGAAAGAGAAGAATGGATAAAGAAGATGTGGTCCTTATATACAATGGAATATCACTCAGCCATGAAATCAATGTCATAAGGCTAGTAGCAGCATGATGAGTGGACTTAGGTATGACGATTCTAAGTGAAATAAGTCACACAGAAAAAGACACTTATCATGAGATATCACTTATAGAGGGAATGTAAAAACCGCTACCCTTGAACTGAATTACAAAACAGAACAGAGTCACACGTTTAGAAAACACACTATGGCTGCTTAACGGGAAAGGTGAGGTGGGGTGATGCATAAAACAAGGGTTTCAAATTAGCTCAGATACCGTTCCATGAACCCAATATGTAATAGACAAGACCTACTCCTTGCTCAGTGAACTGGACTCAACACCCCCTATTCACCGCCCAAGAATATATCTGACTAGTAAGACTCTTAAAACCTATGTATTGATATCTCTCTGTAAGTGAGTCAAGTGGGTGTAAAGCGGCATAAACACAGCAGTGAAAAGCAGCTACACCCCATTATAAAAATCAATTACTTTTCAAAACCCGTGAAACAAAGACAGTGAAAGAGAGAAAAATTCTTACAAAATTCGTTCAGGGGCTGTGATGCCACCTGGATTGACCATATCTAGACCCACAGCTGATTGAGACATAAGGGTGGACACTCTTGGGGCTGAGAGGTTTGGTGAGGTTGGGTGAGCAAACGCAGACCCTTTAAATTAATACGGCGTGGTACCCATCCCATGGGTCCCAAATCTCCAGGTTCAAGGGCATCGTCCTACACTGAAAACATGCATGAGAAACCCCGAAGATGGTACACCGTGTGATCGGGAAAGGTTTCTAAAACGCACCTCATTTCTCAACTCCTTGTGCTCCGGTTCGCCATTCCAGCCGCTTTACTAGCAATCTCCCTCCTTGGAGAATCAGCACCTTTATCCTCCTGTTCCGTACAGGTTGCAATTTGTCCTGAGGATGCACGGGAAGAGGGGGAACCAATGAGAGACTAGCTCTAGGTGTTGGGACAGGCACAGGTCACTCTATTTTCCCATCAGGAAGAAGAATTAACCACAGGCTCAGCCTGCCGCCAGGAACCAGAATACGGCCTGAAGCAATCCTGCGCTTTTGCGGCCAGCTCCCAAGAAAGCGAGTTGAATAATGGAGTTCAGGGGCACTGCAATTCACAAACCTGCAGACTTAGAAATGATAGCTCTCGCCCACAAATATATTGAGGGAAGGCAACGAAGAGGATCTGAAAGCAAGGCAGAATTGCAGGAAACAGATTTCAGGAGGTAGATTCGAATCGCCTTTAAAGCACAGGAAAAGCGGCAAAACCTCGACAATGATGCCCTTGGCCAAAAAGGGCGTATGCGTTTTTTCCTGAATATATTCAGGAAAAAACGCATACGCCCTTTTTGGCCAACCAAGCAACCTGGAAAGGCAAATCAGCGCTACAAAGAAGTCTCGCTTCCCATCGGTCAAAAGGGCCATGCTGAATAAAGTGTCAAAACCAGAAATGCAGGACAGGCCATGGAGAAATGGGAGCCTTGCTACGCTGATGGGCGGGATGTAAATTGCCAACAGCCACTCTGGAGAAGTGTACGGTGTGTCCTGAAACATCTAAAAAACTCAGCTTAGAGAGCATAGGGCCCTTCCACTCATGGGCGTATAAATTGGGAAAACTAAAAATCAGCAAGACACAGGCACCCCAAAGTTTTGGGCTACTCTGCTGACAAGAACCTCCACTTCGTTACACCTTAAATATCCCAGGAAAGAGAAGAATGGATAAAGAAGATGTGGTCCTTATATACAATGGAATATCACTCAGCCATGAAATCAATGTCATAAGGCTAGTAGCAGCATGATGAGTGGACTTAGGTATGACGATTCTAAGTGAAATAAGTCACACAGAAAAAGACACTTATCATGAGATATCACTTATAGAGGGAATGTAAAAACCGCTACCCTTGAACTGAATTACAAAACAGAACAGAGTCACACGTTTAGAAAACACACTATGGCTGCTTAACGGGAAAGGTGAGGTGGGGTGATGCATAAAACAAGGGTTTCAAATTAGCTCAGATACCGTTCCATGAAGCCAATATGTAATAGACAAGACCTACTCCTTGCTCAGTGAACTGGACTCAACACCCCCTATTCACCGCCCAAGAATATATCTGACTAGTAAGACTCTTAAAACCTATGTATTGATATCTCTCTGTAAGTGAGTCAAGTGGGTGTAAAGCGGCATAAACACAGCAGTGAAAAGCAGCTAAACCCCATTATAAAAATCAATTACTTTTCAAAACCCGTGAAACAAAGAGAGTGAAAGAGAGAAAAATTCTTACAAAATTCGTTCAGGGGCTGTGATGCCACCTGGATTGACCATATCTAGACCCACAGCTGATTGAGACATAAGGGTGGACACTCTTGGGGCTGAGAGGTTTGGTGAGGTTGGGTGAGCAAACGCAGACCCTTTAAATTAATACGGCGTGGTACCCATCCCATGGGTCCCAAATCTCCAGGTTCAAGGGCATCGTCCTACACTGAAAACATGCATGAGAAACCCCGAAGATGGTACACCGTGTGATCGGGAAAGGTTTCTAAAACGCACCTCATTTCTCAACTCCTTGTGCTCCGGTTCGCCATTCCAGCCGCTTTACTAGCAATCTCCCTCCTTGGAGAATCAGCACCTTTATCCTCCTGTTCCGTACAGGTTGCAATTTGTCCTGAGGATGCACGGGAAGAGGGGGAACCAATGAGAGACTAGCTCTAGGTGTTGGGACAGGCACAGGTCACTCTATTTTCCCATCAGGAAGAAGAATTAACCACAGGCTCAGCCTGCCGCCAGGAACCAGAATACGGCCTGAAGCAATCCTGCGCTTTTGCGGCCAGCTCCCAAGAAAGCGAGTTGAATAATGGAGTTCAGGGGCACTGCAATTCACAAACCTGCAGACTTAGAAATGATAGCTCTCGCCCACAAATATATTGAGGGAAGGCAACGAAGAGGATCTGAAAGCAAGGCAGAATTGCAGGAAACAGATTTCAGGAGGTAGATTCGAATCGCCTTTAAAGCACAGGAAAAGCGGCAAAACCTCGACAATGATGCCCTTGGCCAAAAAGGGCGTATGCGTTTTTTCCTGAATATATTCAGGAAAAAACGCATACGCCCTTTTTGGCCAACCAAGCAACCTGGAAAGGCAAATCAGCGCTACAAAGAAGTCTCGCTTCCCATCGGTCAAAAGGGCCATGCTGAATAAAGTGTCAAAACCAGAAATGCAGGACAGGCCATGGAGAAATGGGAGCCTTGCTACGCTGATGGGCGGGATGTAAATTGCCAACAGCCACTCTGGAGAAGTGTACGGTGTGTCCTGAAACATCTAAAAAACTCAGCTTAGAGAGCATAGGGCCCTTCCACTCATGGGCGTATAAATTGGGAAAACTAAAAATCAGCAAGACACAGGCACCCCAAAGTTTTGGGCTACTCTGCTGACAAGAACCTCCACTTCGTTACACCTTAAATATCCCAGGAAAGAGAAGAATGGATAAAGAAGATGTGGTCCTTATATACAATGGAATATCACTCAGCCATGAAATCAATGTCATAAGGCTAGTAGCAGCATGATGAGTGGACTTAGGTATGACGATTCTAAGTGAAATAAGTCACACAGAAAAAGACACTTATCATGAGATATCACTTATAGAGGGAATGTAAAAACCGCTACCCTTGAACTGAATTACAAAACAGAACAGAGTCACACGTTTAGAAAACACACTATGGCTGCTTAACGGGAAAGGTGAGGTGGGGTGATGCATAAAACAAGGGTTTCAAATTAGCTCAGATACCGTTCCATGAACCCAATATGTAATAGACAAGACCTACTCCTTGCTCAGTGAACTGGACTCAACACCCCCTATTCACCGCCCAAGAATATATCTGACTAGTAAGACTCTTAAAACCTATGTATTGATATCTCTCTGTAAGTGAGTCAAGTGGGTGTAAAGCGGCATAAACACAGCAGTGAAAAGCAGCTAAACCCCATTATAAAAATCAATTACTTTTCAAAACCCGTGAAACAAAGAGAGTGAAAGAGAGAAAAATTCTTACAAAATTCGTTCAGGGGCTGTGATGCCACCTGGATTGACCATATCTAGACCCACAGCTGATTGAGACATAAGGGTGGACACTCTTGGGGCTGAGAGGTTTGGTGAGGTTGGGTGAGCAAACGCAGACCCTTTAAATTAATACGGCGTGGTACCCATCCCATGGGTCCCAAATCTCCAGGTTCAAGGGCATCGTCCTACACTGAAAACATGCATGAGAAACCCCGAAGATGGTACACCGTGTGATCGGGAAAGGTTTCTAAAACGCACCTCATTTCTCAACTCCTTGTGCTCCGGTTCGCCATTCCAGCCGCTTTACTAGCAATCTCCCTCCTTGGAGAATCAGCACCTTTATCCTCCTGTTCCGTACAGGTTGCAATTTGTCCTGAGGATGCACGGGAAGAGGGGGAAGCAATGAGAGACTAGCTCTAGGTGTTGGGACAGGCACAGGTCACTCTATTTTCCCATCAGGAAGAAGAATTAACCACAGGCTCAGCCTGCCGCCAGGAACCAGAATACGGCCTGAAGCAATCCTGTGCTTTTGCGGCCACCCCCCCAGAAAGCGAGTAGAATAATGGAGCTCAGGGGCACTGCAATTCACAAACCTGCAGACTTAGAAATGATAGCTCTCGTCCACAAATATATTGAGGGAAGGCAACGAACAGGATTTGAAAGCAAGGCAGAATTGCAGGAAACAGATTTCAGGAGGTAGATTCGAATCGCCTTTAAAGCACAGGAAAAGCGGCAAAACCTCGACAATGATGCCCTTGGCCAAAAAGGGCGTATGCGTTTTTTCCTGAATATATTCAGGAAAAAACGCATACGCCCTTTTTGGCCAACCAAGCAACCTGGAAAGGCAAATCAGCGCTACAAAGAAGTCTCGCTTCCCATCGGTCAAAAGGGCCATGCTGAATAAAGTGTCAAAACCAGAAATGCAGGACAGGCCATGGAGAAATGGGAGCCTTGCTACGCTGATGGGCGGGATGTAAATTGCCAACAGCCACTCTGGAGAAGTGTACGGTGTGTCCTGAAACATCTAAAAAACTCAGCTTAGAGAGCATAGGGCCCTTCCACTCATGGGCCTATAAATTGGGAAAACTAAAAATCAGCAAGACACAGGCACCCCAAAGTTTTGGGCTACTCTGCTGACAAGAACCTCCACTTCGTTACACCTTAAATATCCCAGGAAAGAGAAGAATGGATAAAGAAGATGTGGTCCTTATATACAATGGAATATCACTCAGCCATGAAATCAATGTCATAAGGCTAGTAGCAGCATGATGAGTGGACTTAGGTATGACGATTCTAAGTGAAATAAGTCACACAGAAAAAGACACTTATCATGAGATATCACTTATAGAGGGAATGTAAAAACCGCTACCCTTGAACTGAATTACAAAACAGAACAGAGTCACACGTTTAGAAAACACACTATGGCTGCTTAACGGGAAAGGTGAGGTGGGGTGATGCATAAAACAAGGGTTTCAAATTAGCTCAGATACCGTTCCATGAACCCAATATGTAATAGACAAGACCTACTCCTTGCTCAGTGAACTGGACTCAACACCCCCTATTCACCGCCCAAGAATATATCTGACTAGTAAGACTCTTAAAACCTATGTATTGATATCTCTCTGTAAGTGAGTCAAGTGGGTGTAAAGCGGCATAAACACAGCAGTGAAAAGCAGCTAAACCCCATTATAAAAATCAATTACTTTTCAAAACCCGTGAAACAAAGACAGTGAAAGAGAGAAAAATTCTTACAAAATTCGTTCAGGGGCTGTGATGCCACCTGGATTGACCATATCTAGACCCACAGCTGATTGAGACATAAGGGTGGACACTCTTGGGGCTGAGAGGTTTGGTGAGGTTGGGTGAGCAAACGCAGACCCTTTAAATTAATACGGCGTGGTACCCATCCCATGGGTCCCAAATCTCCAGGTTCAAGGGCATCGTCCTACACTGAAAACATGCATGAGAAACCCCGAAGATGGTACACCGTGTGATCGGGAAAGGTTTCTAAAACGCACCTCATTTCTCAACTCCTTGTGCTCCGGTTCGCCATTCCAGCCGCTTTACTAGCAATCTCCCTCCTTGGAGAATCAGCACCTTTATCCTCCTGTTCCGTACAGGTTGCAATTTGTCCTGAGGATGCACGGGAAGAGGGGGAAGCAATGAGAGACTAGCTCTAGGTGTTGGGACAGGCACAGGTCACTCTATTTTCCCATCAGGAAGAAGAATTAACCACAGGCTCAGCCTGCCGCCAGGAGCCAGAATACGGCCTGAAGCAATCCTGCGCTTTTGCGGCCAACTCCCAAGAAAGCGAGTTGAATAATGGAGCTCAGGGGCACTGCAATTCACAAACCTGCAGACTTAGAAATGGTAACTCTCGTCCACAAATATATTGAGGGAAGGCAACGAAGAGGATTTGAAAGCAAGGCGGAATTGCAGGAAACAGATTTCAGGAGGTAGATTCGAATCGCCTTTAAAGCACAGGAAAAGCGGCAAAACCTCGACAATGATGCCCTTGGCCAAAAAGGGCGTATGCGTTTTTTCCTGAATATATTCAGGAAAAAACGCATACGCCCTTTTTGGCCAACCAAGCAACCTGGAAAGGCAAATCAGCGCTACAAAGAAGTCTCGCTTCCCATCGGTCAAAAGGGCCATGCTGAATAAAGTGTCAAAACCAGAAATGCAGGACAGGCCATGGAGAAATGGGAGCCTTGCTACGCTGATGGGCGGGATGTAAATTGCCAACAGCCACTCTGGAGAAGTGTACGGTGTGTCCTGAAACATCTAAAAAACTCAGCTTAGAGAGCATAGGGCCCTTCCACTCATGGGCGTATAAATTGGGAAAACTAAAAATCAGCAAGACACAGGCACCCCAAAGTTTTGGGCTACTCTGCTGACAAGAACCTCCACTTCGTTACACCTTAAATATCCCAGGAAAGAGAAGAATGGATAAAGAAGATGTGGTCCTTATATACAATGGAATATCACTCAGCCATGAAATCAATGTCATAAGGCTAGTAGCAGCATGATGAGTGGACTTAGGTATGACGATTCTAAGTGAAATAAGTCACACAGAAAAAGACACTTATCATGAGATATCACTTATAGAGGGAATGTAAAAACCGCTACCCTTGAACTGAATTACAAAACAGAACAGAGTCACACGTTTAGAAAACACACTATGGCTGCTTAACGGGAAAGGTGAGGTGGGGTGATGCATAAAACAAGGGTTTCAAATTAGCTCAGATACCGTTCCATGAACCCAATAT
Source organism: Balaenoptera ricei (assembly GCF_028023285.1). NCBI lineage: Eukaryota > Metazoa > Chordata > Mammalia > Artiodactyla > Balaenopteridae > Balaenoptera > Balaenoptera ricei. Next base: position 73,140,500 of record NC_082650.1, read on the forward strand.
GTAATAGACAAGACCTACTCCTTGCTCAGTGAACTGGACTCAACACCCCCTATTCACCGCCCAAGAATATATCTGACTAGTAAGACTCTTAAAACCTATGTATTGATATCTCTCTGTAAGTGAGTCAAGTGGGTGTAAAGCGGCATAAACACAGCAGTGAAAAGCAGCTAAACCCCATTATAAAAATCAATTACTTTTCAAAACCCGTGAAACAAAGACAGTGAAAGAGAGAAAAATTCTTACAAAATTCGTTCAGGGGCTGTGATGCCACCTGGATTGACCATATCTAGACCCACAGCTGATTGAGACATAAGGGTGGACACTCTTGGGGCTGAGAGGTTTGGTGAGGTTGGGTGAGCAAACGCAGACCCTTTAAATTAATACGGCGTGGTACCCATCCCATGGGTCCCAAATCTCCAGGTTCAAGGGCATCGTCCTACACTGAAAACATGCATGAGAAACCCCGAAGATGGTACACCGTGTGATCGGGAAAGGTTTCTAAAACGCACCTCATTTCTCAACTCCTTGTGCTCCGGTTCGCCATTCCAGCCGCTTTACTAGCAATCTCCCTCCTTGGAGAATCAGCACCTTTATCCTCCTGTTCCGTACAGGTTGCAATTTGTCCTGAGGATGCACGGGAAGAGGGGGAACCAATGAGAGACTAGCTCTAGGTGTTGGGACAGGCACAGGTCACTCTATTTTCCCATCAGGAAGAAGAATTAACCACAGGCTCAGCCTGCCGCCAGGAGCCAGAATACGGCCTGAAGCAATCCTGCGCTTTTGCGGCCAACTCCCAAGAAAGCGAGTTGAATAATGGAGCTCAGGGGCACTGCAATTCACAAACCTGCAGACTTAGAAATGGTAACTCTCGTCCACAAATATATTGAGGGAAGGCAACGAAGAGGATTTGAAAGCAAGGCGGAATTGCAGGAAACAGATTTCAGGAGGTAGATTCGAATCGCCTTTAAAGCACAGGAAAAGCGGCAAAACCTCGACAATGATGCCCTTGGCCAAAAAGGGCGTATGCGTTTTTTCCTGAATATATTCAGGAAAAAACGCATACGCCCTTTTTGGCCAACCAAGCAACCTGGAAAGGCAAATCAGCGCTACAAAGAAGTCTCGCTTCCCATCGGTCAAAAGGGCCATGCTGAATAAAGTGTCAAAACCAGAAATGCAGGACAGGCCATGGAGAAATGGGAGCCTTGCTACGCTGATGGGCGGGATGTAAATTGCCAACAGCCACTCTGGAGAAGTGTACGGTGTGTCCTGAAACATCTAAAAAACTCAGCTTAGAGAGCATAGGGCCCTTCCACTCATGGGCGTATAAATTGGGAAAACTAAAAATCAGCAAGACACAGGCACCCCAAAGTTTTGGGCTACTCTGCTGACAAGAACCTCCACTTCGTTACACCTTAAATATCCCAGGAAAGAGAAGAATGGATAAAGAAGATGTGGTCCTTATATACAATGGAATATCACTCAGCCATGAAATCAATGTCATAAGGCTAGTAGCAGCATGATGAGTGGACTTAGGTATGACGATTCTAAGTGAAATAAGTCACACAGAAAAAGACACTTATCATGAGATATCACTTATAGAGGGAATGTAAAAACCGCTACCCTTGAACTGAATTACAAAACAGAACAGAGTCACACGTTTAGAAAACACACTATGGCTGCTTAACGGGAAAGGTGAGGTGGGGGGATGCATAAAACAAGGGTTTCAAATTAGCTCAGATACCGTTCCATGAACCCAATATGTAATAGACAAGACCTACTCCTTGCTCAGTGAACTGGACTCAACACCCCCTATTCACCGCCCAAGAATATATCTGACTAGTAAGACTCTTAAAACCTATGTATTGATATCTCTCTGTAAGTGAGTCAAGTGGGTGTAAAGCGGCATAAACACAGCAGTGAAAAGCAGCTACACCCCATTATAAAAATCAATTACTTTTCAAAACCCGTGAAACAAAGACAGTGAAAGAGAGAAAAATTCTTACAAAATTCGTTCAGGGGCTGTGATGCCACCTGGATTGACCATATCTAGACCCACAGCTGATTGAGACATAAGGGTGGACACTCTTGGGGCTGAGAGGTTTGGTGAGGTTGGGTGAGCAAACGCAGACCCTTTAAATTAATACGGCGTGGTACCCATCCCATGGGTCCCAAATCTCCAGGTTCAAGGGCATCGTCCTACACTGAAAACATGCATGAGAAACCCCGAAGATGGTACACCGTGTGATCGGGAAAGGTTTCTAAAACGCACCTCATTTCTCAACTCCTTGTGCTCCGGTTCGCCATTCCAGCCGCTTTACTAGCAATCTCCCTCCTTGGAGAATCAGCACCTTTATCCTCCTGTTCCGTACAGGTTGCAATTTGTCCTGAGGATGCACGGGAAGAGGGGGAACCAATGAGAGACTAGCTCTAGGTGTTGGGACAGGCACAGGTCACTCTATTTTCCCATCAGGAAGAAGAATTAACCACAGGCTCAGCCTGCCGCCAGGAGCCAGAATACGGCCTGAAGCAATCCTGCGCTTTTGCGGCCAACTCCCAAGAAAGCGAGTTGAATAATGGAGCTCAGGGGCACTGCAATTCACAAACCTGCAGACTTAGAAATGGTAACTCTCGTCCACAAATATATTGAGGGAAGGCAACGAAGAGGATTTGAAAGCAAGGCGGAATTGCAGGAAACTGATTTCAGGAGGTAGATTCGAATCGCCTTTAAAGCACAGGAAAAGCGGCAAAACCTCGACAATGATGCCCTTGGCCAAAAAGGGCGTATGCGTTTTTTCCTGAATATATTCAGGAAAAAACGCATACGCCCTTTTTGGCCAACCAAGCAACCTGGAAAGGCAAATCAGCGCTACAAAGAAGTCTCGCTTCCCATCGGTCAAAAGGGCCATGCTGAATAAAGTGTCAAAACCAGAAATGCAGGACAGGCCATGGAGAAATGGGAGCCTTGCTACGCTGATGGGCGGGATGTAAATTGCCAACAGCCACTCTGGAGAAGTGTACGGTGTGTCCTGAAACATCTAAAAAACTCAGCTTAGAGAGCATAGGGCCCTTCCACTCATGGGCGTATAAATTGGGAAAACTAAAAATCAGCAAGACACAGGCACCCCAAAGTTTTGGGCTACTCTGCTGACAAGAACCTCCACTTCGTTACACCTTAAATATCCCAGGAAAGAGAAGAATGGATAAAGAAGATGTGGTCCTTATATACAATGGAATATCACTCAGCCATGAAATCAATGTCATAAGGCTAGTAGCAGCATGATGAGTGGACTTAGGTATGACGATTCTAAGTGAAATAAGTCACACAGAAAAAGACACTTATCATGAGATATCACTTATAGAGGGAATGTAAAAACCGCTACCCTTGAACTGAATTACAAAACAGAACAGAGTCACACGTTTAGAAAACACACTATGGCTGCTTAACGGGAAAGGTGAGGTGGGGGGATGCATAAAACAAGGGTTTCAAATTAGCTCAGATACCGTTCCATGAACCCAATATGTAATAGACAAGACCTACTCCTTGCTCAGTGAACTGGACTCAACACCCCCTATTCACCGCCCAAGAATATATCTGACTAGTAAGACTCTTAAAACCTATGTATTGATATCTCTCTGTAAGTGAGTCAAGTGGGTGTAAAGCGGCATAAACACAGCAGTGAAAAGCAGCTACACCCCATTATAAAAATCAATTACTTTTCAAAACCCGTGAAACAAAGACAGTGAAAGAGAGAAAAATTCTTACAAAATTCGTTCAGGGGCTGTGATGCCACCTGGATTGACCATATCTAGACCCACAGCTGATTGAGACATAAGGGTGGACACTCTTGGGGCTGAGAGGTTTGGTGAGGTTGGGTGAGCAAACGCAGACCCTTTAAATTAATACGGCGTGGTACCCATCCCATGGGTCCCAAATCTCCAGGTTCAAGGGCATCGTCCTACACTGAAAACATGCATGAGAAACCCCGAAGATGGTACACCGTGTGATCGGGAAAGGTTTCTAAAACGCACCTCATTTCTCAACTCCTTGTGCTCCGGTTCGCCATTCCAGCCGCTTTACTAGCAATCTCCCTCCTTGGAGAATCAGCACCTTTATCCTCCTGTTCCGTACAGGTTGCAATTTGTCCTGAGGATGCACGGGAAGAGGGGGAAGCAATGAGAGACTAGCTCTAGGTGTTGGGCCAGGCACAGGTCACTCTATTTTCCCATCAGGAAGAAGAATTAACCACAGGCTCAGCCTGCCGCCAGGAACCAGAATACGGCCTGAAGCAATCCTGCGCTTTTGCGGCCACCCCCCCAGAAAGCGAGTAGAATAATGGAGCTCAGGGGCACTGCAATTCACAAACCTGCAGACTTAGAAATGATAGCTCTCGTCCACAAATATATTGAGGGAAGGCAACGAACAGGATTTGAAAGCAAGGCAGAATTGCAGGAAACAGATTTCAGGAGGTAGATTCGAATCGCCTTTAAAGCACAGGAAAAGCGGCAAAACCTCGACAATGATGCCCTTGGCCAAAAAGGGCGTATGCGTTTTTTCCTGAATATATTCAGGAAAAAACGCATACGCCCTTTTTGGCCAACCAAGCAACCTGGAAAGGCAAATCAGCGCTACAAAGAAGTCTCGCTTCCCATCGGTCAAAAGGGCCATGCTGAATAAAGTGTCAAAACCAGAAATGCAGGACAGGCCATGGAGAAATGGGAGCCTTGCTACGCTGATGGGCGGGATGTAAATTGCCAACAGCCACTCTGGAGAAGTGTACGGTGTGTCCTGAAACATCTAAAAAACTCAGCTTAGAGAGCATAGGGCCCTTCCACTCATGGGCCTATAAATTGGGAAAACTAAAAATCAGCAAGACACAGGCACCCCAAAGTTTTGGGCTACTCTGCTGACAAGAACCTCCACTTCGTTACACCTTAAATATCCCAGGAAAGAGAAGAATGGATAAAGAAGATGTGGTCCTTTTATACAATGGAATATCACTCAGCCATGAAATCAATGTCATAAGGCTAGTAGCAGCATGATGAGTGGACTTAGGTATGACGATTCTAAGTGAAATAAGTCACACAGAAAAAGACACTTATCATGAGATATCACTTATAGAGGGAATGTAAAAACCGCTACCCTTGAACTGAATTACAAAACAGAACAGAGTCACACGTTTAGAAAACACACTATGGCTGCTTAACGGGAAAGGTGAGGTGGGGTGATGCATAAAACAAGGGTTTCAAATTAGCTCAGATACCGTTCCATGAACCCAATATGTAATAGACAAGACCTACTCCTTGCTCAGTGAACTGGACTCAACACCCCCTATTCACCGCCCAAGAATATATCTGACTAGTAAGACTCTTAAAACCTATGTATTGATATCTCTCTGTAAGTGAGTCAAGTGGGTGTAAAGCGGCATAAACACAGCAGTGAAAAGCAGCTAAACCCCATTATAAAAATCAATTACTTTTCAAAACCCGTGAAACAAAGACAGTGAAAGAGAGAAAAATTCTTACAAAATTCGTTCAGGGGCTGTGATGCCACCTGGATTGACCATATCTAGACCCACAGCTGATTGAGACATAAGGGTGGACACTCTTGGGGCTGAGAGGTTTGGTGAGGTTGGGTGAGCAAACGCAGACCCTTTAAATTAATACGGCGTGGTACCCATCCCATGGGTCCCAAATCTCCAGGTTCAAGGGCATCGTCCTACACTGAAAACATGCATGAGAAACCCCGAAGATGGTACACCGTGTGATCGGGAAAGGTTTCTAAAACGCACCTCATTTCTCAACTCCTTGTGCTCCGGTTCGCCATTCCAGCCGCTTTACTAGCAATCTCCCTCCTTGGAGAATCAGCACCTTTATCCTCCTGTTCCGTACAGGTTGCAATTTGTCCTGAGGATGCACGGGAAGAGGGGGAACCAATGAGAGACTAGCTCTAGGTGTTGGGACAGGCACAGGTCACTCTATTTTCCCATCAGGAAGAAGAATTAACCACAGGCTCAGCCTGCCGCCAGGAGCCAGAATACGGCCTGAAGCAATCCTGCGCTTTTGCGGCCAACTCCCAAGAAAGCGAGTTGAATAATGGAGCTCAGGGGCACTGCAATTCACAAACCTGCAGACTTAGAAATGGTAACTCTCGTCCACAAATATATTGAGGGAAGGCAACGAAGAGGATTTGAAAGCAAGGCGGAATTGCAGGAAACTGATTTCAGGAGGTAGATTCGAATCGCCTTTAAAGCACAGGAAAAGCGGCAAAACCTCGACAATGATGCCCTTGGCCAAAAAGGGCGTATGCGTTTTTTCCTGAATATATTCAGGAAAAAACGCATACGCCCTTTTTGGCCAACCAAGCAACCTGGAAAGGCAAATCAGCGCTACAAAGAAGTCTCGCTTCCCATCGGTTAAAAGGGCCATGCTGAATAAAGTGTCAAAACCAGAAATGCAGGACAGACCATGGAGAAATGGGAGCCTTGCTACGCCGATGGGCGGGATGTAAATTGCCAACAGCCACTCTGGAGAAGTGTACGGTGTGTCCTGAAACATCTAAAAAACTCAGCTTAGAGAGCATAGGGCCCTTCCACTCATGGGCGTATAAATTGGGAAAACTAAAAATCAGCAAGACACAGGCACCCCAAAGTTTTGGGCTACTCTGCTGACAAGAACCTCCACCTCGTTACACCTTAAATATCCCAGGAAGGAGAAGAATGGATAAAGAAGATGTGGTCCTTATATACAGTGGAATATCAGTCAGCCATGAAATCAATGTCATAAGGCTAGAAGCAGCATGATGAGTGGACCTAGGTATGACGATTCTAAGTGAAATAAGTCACACAGAAAAAGACACTTATCATGAGATATCACTTATAGAGGGAATGTAAAAACCGCTACCCTTGAACTGAATTACAAAACAGAACAGAGTCACACGTTTAGAAAACACACTATGGCTGCTTAACGGGAAAGGTGAGGTGGGGTGATGCATAAAACAAGGGTTTCAAATTAGCTCAGATACCGTTCCATGAACCCAATATGTAATAGACAAGACCTACTCCTTGCTCAGTGAACTGGACTCAACACCCCCTATTCACCGCCCAAGAATATATCTGACTAGTAAGACTCTTAAAACCTATGTATTGATATCTCTCTGTAAGTGAGTCAAGTGGGTGTAAAGCGGCATAAACACAGCAGTGAAAAGCAGCTAAACCCCATTATAAAAATCAATTACTTTTCAAAACCCGTGAAACAAAGACAGTGAAAGAGAGAGAAATTCTTACAAAATTCGTTCAGGGGCTGTGATGCCACCTGGATTGACCATATCTAGACCCACAGCTGATTGAGACATAAGGGTGGACACTCTTGGGGCTGAGAGGTTTGGTGAGGTTGGGTGAGCAAACGCAGACCCTTTAAATTAATACGGCGTGGTACCCATCCCATGGGTCCCAAATCTCCAGGTTCAAGGGCATCGTCCTACACTGAAAACATGCATGAGAAACCCCGAAGATGGTACACCGTGTGATCGGGAAAGGTTTCTAAAACGCACCTCATTTCTCAACTCCTTGTGCTCCGGTTCGCCATTCCAGCCGCTTTACTAGCAATCTCCCTCCTTGGAGAATCAGCACCTTTATCCTCCTGTTCCGTACAGGTTGCAATTTGTCCTGAGGATGCACGGGAAGAGGGGGAACCAATGAGAGACTAGCTCTAGGTGTTGGGCCAGGCACAGGTCACTCTATTTTCCCATCAGGAAGAAGAATTAACCACAGGCTCAGCCTGCCGCCAGGAACCAGAATACGGCCTGAAGCAATCCTGCGCTTTTGCGGCCAGCTCCCAAGAAAGCGAGTTGAATAATGGAGCTCAGGGGCACTGCAATTCACAAACCTGCAGACTTAGAAATGATAGCTCTCGTCCACAAATATATTGAGGGAAGGCAACGAAGAGGATTTGAAAGCAAGGCAGAATTGCAGAAAACAGATTTCAGGAGGTAGATTCGAATCGCCTTTAAATCACAGGAAAAGCGGCAAAACCTCGACAATGATGCCCTTGGCCAAAAAGGGCGTATGCGTTTTTTCCTGAATATATTCAGGAAAAAACGCATACGCCCTTTTTGGCCAACCAAGCAACCTGGAAAGGCAAATCAGCGCTACAAAGAAGTCTCGCTTCCCATCGGTCAAAAGGGCCATGCTGAAAAAAGTGTCAAAACCAGAAATGCAGGACAGTCCATGGAGAAATGGGAGCCTTGCTACGCCGATGGGCGGGATGTAAATTGCCAACAGCCACTCTGGAGAAGTGTACGGTGTGTCCTGAAACATCTAAAAAACTCAGCTTAGAGAGCATAGGGCCCTTCCACTCATGGGCGTATAAATTGGGAAAACTAAAAATCAGCAAGACACACGCACCCCAAAGTTTTGGGCTACTCTGTTGACAAGAACCTCCACTTCGTTACACCTTAAATATCCCAGGAAAGAGAAGAATGGATAAAGAAGATATGGTCCTTATATACAATGGAATATCACTCAGCCATGAAATCAATGTCATAAGGCTAGTAGCAGCATGATGAGTGGACTTAGGTATGACGATTCTAAGTGAAATAAGTCACAGAGAAAAAGACATTATCATGAGATATCACTTATAGAGGGAATGTAAAAACCGCTACCCTTGAACTGAATTACAAAACAGAACAGAGTCACACGTTTAGAAAACACACTATGGCTGCTTAACGGGAAAGGTGAGGTGGGGTGATGCATAAAACAAGGGTTTCAAATTAGCTCAGATACCGTTCCATGAACCCAATATGTAATAGACAAGACCTACTCCTTGCTCAGTGAACTGGACTCAACACCCCCTATTCACCGCCCAAGAATATATCTGACTAGTAAGACTCTTAAAACCTATGTATTGATATCTCTCTGTAAGTGAGTCAAGTGGGTGTAAAGCGGCATAAACACAGCAGTGAAAAGCAGCTAAACCCCATTATAAAAATCAATTACTTTTCAAAACCCGTGAAACAAAGACAGTGAAAGAGAGAGAAATTCTTACAAAATTCGTTCAGGGGCTGTGATGCCACCTGGATTGACCATATCTAGACCCACAGCTGATTGAGACATAAGGGTGGACACTCTTGGGGCTGAGAGGTTTGGTGAGGTTGGGTGAGCAAACGCAGACCCTTTAAATTAATACGGCGTGGTACCCATCCCATGGGTCCCAAATCTCCAGGTTCAAGGGCATCGTCCTACACTGAAAACATGCATGAGAAACCCCGAAGATGGTACACCGTGTGATCGGGAAAGGTTTCTAAAACGCACCTCATTTCTCAACTCCTTGTGCTCCGGTTCGCCATTCCAGCCGCTTTACTAGCAATCTCCCTCCTTGGAGAATCAGCACCTTTATCCTCCTGTTCCGTACAGGTTGCAATTTGTCCTGAGGATGCACGGGAAGAGGGGGAACCAATGAGAGACTAGCTCTAGGTGTTGGGCCAGGCACAGGTCACTCTATTTTCCCATCAGGAAGAAGAATTAACCACAGGCTCAGCCTGCCGCCAGGAACCAGAATACGGCCTGAAGCAATCCTGCGCTTTTGCGGCCAGCTCCCAAGAAAGCGAGTTGAATAATGGAGCTCAGGGGCACTGCAATTCACAAACCTGCAGACTTAGAAATGATAGCTCTCGTCCACAAATATATTGAGGGAAGGCAACGAAGAGGATTTGAAAGCAAGGCAGAATTGCAGGAAACAGATTTCAGGAGGTAGATTCGAATCGCCTTTAAATCACAGGAAAAGCGGCAAAACCTCGACAATGATGCCCTTGGCCAAAAAGGGCGTATGCGTTTTTTCCTGAATATATTCAGGAAAAAACGCATACGCCCTTTTTGGCCAACCAAGCAACCTGGAAAGGCAAATCAGCGCTACAAAGAAGTCTCGCTTCCCATCGGTCAAAAGGGCCATGCTGAATAAAGTGTCAAAACCAGAAATGCAGGACAGGCCATGGAGAAATGGGAGCCTTGCTACGCCGATGGGCGGGATGTAAATTGCCAACAGCCACTCTGGAGAAGTGTACGGTGTGTCCTGAAACATCTAAAAAACTCAGCTTAGAGAGCATAGGGCCCTTCCACTCATGGGCGTATAAATTGGGAAAACTAAAAATCAGCAAGACACACGCACCCCAAAGTTTTGGGCTACTCTGTTGACAAGAACCTCCACTTCGTTACACCTTAAATATCCCAGGAAAGAGAAGAATGGATAAAGAAGATATGGTCCTTATATACAATGGAATATCACTCAGCCATGAAATCAATGTCATAAGGCTAGTAGCAGCATGATGAGTGGACTTAGGTATGACGATTCTAAGTGAAATAAGTCACACAGAAAAAGACACTTATCATGAGATATCACTTATAGAGGGAATGTAAAAACCGCTACCCTTGAACTGAATTACAAAACAGAACAGAGTCACACGTTTAGAAAACACACTATGGCTGCTTAACGGGAAAGGTGAGGTGGGGGGATGCATAAAACAAGGGTTTCAAATTAGCTCAGATACCGTTCCATGAACCCAATATGTAATAGACAAGACCTACTCCTTGCTCAGTGAACTGGACTCAACACCCCCTATTCACCGCCCAAGAATATATCTGACTAGTAAGACTCTTCAAACCTATGTATTGATATCTCTCTGTAAGTGAGTCAAGTGGGTGTAAAGCGGCATAAACACAGCAGTGAAAAGCAGCTAAACCCCATTATAAAAATCAATTACTTTTCAAAACCCGTGAAACAAAGACAGTGAAAGAGAGAGAAATTCTTACAAAATTCGTTCAGGGGCTGTGATGCCACCTGGATTGACCATATCTAGACCCACAGCTGATTGAGACATAAGGGTGGACACTCTTGGGGCTGAGAGGTTTGGTGAGGTTGGGTGAGCAAACGCAGACCCTTTAAATTAATACGGCGTGGTACCCATCCCATGGGTCCCAAATCTCCAGGTTCAAGGGCATCGTCCTACACTGAAAACATGCATGAGAAACCCCGAAGATGGTACACCGTGTGATCGGGAAAGGTTTCTAAAACGCACCTCATTTCTCAACTCCTTGTGCTCCGGTTCGCCATTCCAGCCGCTTTACTAGCAATCTCCCTCCTTGGAGAATCAGCACCTTTATCCTCCTGTTCCGTACAGGTTGCAATTTGTCCTGAGGATGCACGGGAAGAGGGGGAACCAATGAGAGACTAGCTCTAGGTGTTGGGCCAGGCACAGGTCACTCTATTTTCCCATCAGGAAGAAGAATTAACCACAGGCTCAGCCTGCCGCCAGGAACCAGAATACGGCCTGAAGCAATCCTGCGCTTTTGCGGCCAGCTCCCAAGAAAGCGAGTTGAATAATGGAGCTCAGGGGCACTGCAATTCACAAACCTGCAGACTTAGAAATGATAGCTCTCGTCCACAAATATATTGAGGGAAGGCAACGAAGAGGATTTGAAAGCAAGGCAGAATTGCAGGAAACAGATTTCAGGAGGTAGATTCGAATCGCCTTTAAATCACAGGAAAAGCGGCAAAACCTCGACAATGATGCCCTTGGCCAAAAAGGGCGTATGCGTTTTTTCCTGAATATATTCAGGAAAAAACGCATACGCCCTTTTTGGCCAACCAAGCAACCTGGAAAGGCAAATCAGCGCTACAAAGAAGTCTCGCTTCCCATCGGTCAAAAGGGCCATGCTGAAAAAAGTGTCAAAACCAGAAATGCAGGACAGTCCATGGAGAAATGGGAGCCTTGCTACGCCGATGGGCGGGATGTAAATTGCCAACAGCCACTCTGGAGAAGTGTACGGTGTGTCCTGAAACATCTAAAAAACTCAGCTTAGAGAGCATAGGGCCCTTCCACTCATGGGCCTATAAATTGGGAAAACTAAAAATCAGCAAGACACAGGCACCCCAAAGTTTTGGGCTACTCTGCTGACAAGAACCTCCACTTCGTTACACCTTAAATATCCCAGGAAAGAGAAGAATGGATAAAGAAGATATGGTCCTTATATACAATGGAATATCACTCAGCCATGAAATCAATGTCATAAGGCTAGTAGCAGCATGATGAGTGGACTTAGGTATGACGATTCTAAGTGAAATAAGTCACACAGAAAAAGACACTTATCATGAGATATCACTTATAGAGGGAATGTAAAAACCGCTACCCTTGAACTGAATTACAAAACAGAACAGAGTCACACGTTTAGAAAACACACTATGGCTGCTTAACGGGAAAGGTGAGGTGGGGTGATGCATAAAACAAGGGTTTCAAATTAGCTCAGATACCGTTCCATGAACCCAATATGTAATAGACAAGACCTACTCCTTGCTCAGTGAACTGGACTCAACACCCCCTATTCACCGCCCAAGAATATATCTGACTAGTAAGACTCTTAAAACCTATGTATTGATATCTCTCTGTAAGTGAGTCAAGTGGGTGTAAAGCGGCATAAACACAGCAGTGAAAAGCAGCTAAACCCCATTATAAAAATCAATTACTTTTCAAAACCCGTGAAACAAAGACAGTGAAAGAGAGAGAAATTCTTACAAAATTCGTTCAGGGGCTGTGATGCCACCTGGATTGACCATATCTAGACCCACAGCTGATTGAGACATAAGGGTGGACACTCTTGGGGCTGAGAGGTTTGGTGAGGTTGGGTGAGCAAACGCAGACCCTTTAAATTAATACGGCGTGGTACCCATCCCATGGGTCCCAAATCTCCAGGTTCAAGGGCATCGTCCTACACTGAAAACATGCATGAGAAACCCCGAAGATGGTACACCGTGTGATCGGGAAAGGTTTCTAAAACGCACCTCATTTCTCAACTCCTTGTGCTCCGGTTCGCCATTCCAGCCGCTTTACTAGCAATCTCCCTCCTTGGAGAATCAGCACCTTTATCCTCCTGTTCCGTACAGGTTGCAATTTGTCCTGAGGATGCACGGGAAGAGGGGGAACCAATGAGAGACTAGCTCTAGGTGTTGGGACAGGCACAGGTCACTCTATTTTCCCATCAGGAAGAAGAATTAACCACAGGCTCAGCCTGCCGCCAGGAACGAGAATACGGCCTGAAGCAATCCTGCGCTTTTGCGGCCAGCTCCCAAGAAAGCGAGTTGAATAATGGAGCTCAGGGGCACTGCAATTCACAAACCTGCAGACTTAGAAATGATAACTCTCGTCCACAAATATATTGAGGGAAGGCAACGAAGAGGATTTGAAAGCAAGGCAGAATTGCAGGAAACAGATTTCAGGAGGTAGATTCGAATCGCCTTTAAATCACAGGAAAAGCGGCAAAACCTCGACAATGATGCCCTTGGCCAAAAAGGGCGTATGCGTTTTTTCCTGAATATATTCAGGAAAAAACGCATACGCCCTTTTTGGCCAACCAAGCAACCTGGAAAGGCAAATCAGCGCTACAAAGAAGTCTCGCTTCCCATCGGTCAAAAGGGCCATGCTGAAAAAAGTGTCAAAACCAGAAATGCAGGACAGGCCATGGAGAAATGGGAGCCTTGCTACGCCGATGGGCGGGATGTAAATTGCCAACAGCCACTCTGGAGAAGTGTACGGTGTGTCCTGAAACATCTAAAAAACTCAGCTTAGAGAGCATAGGGCCCTTCCACTCATGGGCGTATAAATTGGGAAAACTAAAAATCAGCAAGACACACGCACCCCAAAGTTTTGGGCTACTCTGTTGACAAGAACCTCCACCTCGTTACACCTTAAATATCCCAGGAAAGAGAAGAATGGATAAAGAAGATGTGGTCCTTATATACAGTGGAATATCAGTCAGCCATGAAATCAATGTCATAAGGCTAGAAGCAGCATGATGAGTGGACCTAGGTATGACGATTCTAAGTGAAATAAGTCACACAGAAAAAGACACTTATCATGAGATATCACTTATAGAGGGAATGTAAAAACCGCTACCCTTGAACTGAATTACAAAACAGAACAGAGTCACACGTTTAGAAAACACACTATGGCTGCTTAACGGGAAAGGTGAGGTGGGGTGATGCATAAAACAAGGGTTTCAAATTAGCTCAGATACCGTTCCATGAACCCAATATGTAATAGACAAGACCTACTCCTTGCTCAGTGAACTGGACTCAACACCCCCTATTCACCGCCCAAGAATATATCTGACTAGTAAGACTCTTAAAACCTATGTATTGATATCTCTCTGTAAGTGAGTCAAGTGGGTGTAAAGCGGCATAAACACAGCAGTGAAAAGCAGCTAAACCCCATTATAAAAATCAATTACTTTTCAAAACCCGTGAAACAAAGACAGTGAAAGAGAGAGAAATTCTTACAAAATTCGTTCAGGGGCTGTGATGCCACCTGGATTGACCATATCTAGACCCACAGCTGATTGAGACATAAGGGTGGACACTCTTGGGGCTGAGAGGTTTGGTGAGGTTGGGTGAGCAAACGCAGACCCTTTAAATTAATACGGCGTGGTACCCATCCCATGGGTCCCAAATCTCCAGGTTCAAGGGCATCGTCCTACACTGAAAACATGCATGAGAAACCCCGAAGATGGTACACCGTGTGATCGGGAAAGGTTTCTAAAACGCACCTCATTTCTCAACTCCTTGTGCTCCGGTTCGCCATTCCAGCCGCTTTACTAGCAATCTCCCTCCTTGGAGAATCAGCACCTTTATCCTCCTGTTCCGTACAGGTTGCAATTTGTCCTGAGGATGCACGGGAAGAGGGGGAACCAATGAGAGACTAGCTCTAGGTGTTGGGCCAGGCACAGGTCACTCTATTTTCCCATCAGGAAGAAGAATTAACCACAGGCTCAGCCTGCCGCCAGGAACCAGAATACGGCCTGAAGCAATCCTGCGCTTTTGCGGCCAGCTCCCAAGAAAGCGAGTTGAATAATGGAGCTCAGGGGCACTGCAATTCACAAACCTGCAGACTTAGAAATGATAGCTCTCGTCCACAAATATATTGAGGGAAGGCAACGAAGAGGATTTGAAAGCAAGGCAGAATTGCAGGAAACAGATTTCAGGAGGTAGATTCGAATCGCCTTTAAAGCACAGGAAAAGCGGCAAAACCTCGACAATGATGCCCTTGGCCAAAAAGGGCGTATGCGTTTTTTCCTGAATATATTCAGGAAAAAACGCATACGCCCTTTTTGGCCAACCAAGCAACCTGGAAAGGCAAATCAGCGCTACAAAGAAGTCTCGCTTCCCATCGGTCAAAAGGGCCATGCTGAATAAAGTGTCAAAACCAGAAATGCAGGACAGGCCATGGAGAAATGGGAGCCTTGCTACGCCGATGGGCGGGATGTAAATTGCCAACAGCCACTCTGGAGAAGTGTACGGTGTGTCCTGAAACATCTAAAAAACTCAGCTTAGAGAGCATAGGGCCCTTCCACTCATGGGCCTATAAATTGGGAAAACTAAAAATCAGCAAGACACAGGCACCCCAAAGTTTTGGGCTACTCTGCTGACAAGAACCTCCACTTCGTTACACCTTAAATATCCCAGGAAAGAGAAGAATGGATAAAGAAGATGTGGTCCTTTTATACAATGGAATATCACTCAGCCATGAAATCAATGTCATAAGGCTAGTAGCAGCATGATGAGTGGACTTAGGTATGACGATTCTAAGTGAAATAAGTCACACAGAAAAAGACACTTATCATGAGATATCACTTATAGAGGGAATGTAAAAACCGCTACCCTTGAACTGAATTACAAAACAGAACAGAGTCACACGTTTAGAAAACACACTATGGCTGCTTAACGGGAAAGGTGAGGTGGGGTGATGCATAAAACAAGGGTTTCAAATTAGCTCAGATACCGTTCCATGAACCCAATATGTAATAGACAAGACCTACTCCTTGCTCAGTGAACTGGACTCAACACCCCCTATTCACCGCCCAAGAATATATCTGACTAGTAAGACTCTTCAAACCTATGTATTGATATCTCTCTGTAAGTGAGTCAAGTGGGTGTAAAGCGGCATAAACACAGCAGTGAAAAGCAGCTAAACCCCATTATAAAAATCAATTACTTTTCAAAACCCGTGAAACAAAGACAGTGAAAGAGAGAAAAATTCTTACAAAATTCGTTCAGGGGCTGTGATGCCACCTGGATTGACCATATCTAGACCCACAGCTGATTGAGACATAAGGGTGGACACTCTTGGGGCTGAGAGGTTTGGTGAGGTTGGGTGAGCAAACGCAGACCCTTTAAATTAATACGGCGTGGTACCCATCCCATGGGTCCCAAATCTCCAGGTTCAAGGGCATCGTCCTACACTGAAAACATGCATGAGAAACCCCGAAGATGGTACACCGTGTGATCGGGAAAGGTTTCTAAAACGCACCTCATTTCTCAACTCCTTGTGCTCCGGTTCGCCATTCCAGCCGCTTTACTAGCAATCTCCCTCCTTGGAGAATCAGCACCTTTATCCTCCTGTTCCGTACAGGTTGCAATTTGTCCTGAGGATGCACGGGAAGAGGGGGAACCAATGAGAGACTAGCTCTAGGTGTTGGGACAGGCACAGGTCACTCTATTTTCCCATCAGGAAGAAGAATTAACCACAGGCTCAGCCTGCCGCCAGGAACCAGAATACGGCCTGAAGCAATCCTGCGCTTTTGCGGCCAGCTCCCAAGAAAGCGAGTTGAATAATGGAGTTCAGGGGCACTGCAATTCACAAACCTGCAGACTTAGAAATGATAGCTCTCGTCCACAAATATATTGAGGGAAGGCAACGAAGAGGATTTGAAAGCAAGGCAGAATTGCAGGAAACAGATTTCAGGAGGTAGATTCGAATCGCCTTTAAAGCACAGGAAAAGCGGCAAAACCTCGACAATGATGCCCTTGGCCAAAAAGGGCGTATGCGTTTTTTCCTGAATATATTCAGGAAAAAACGCATACGCCCTTTTTGGCCAACCAAGCAACCTGGAAAGGCAAATCAGCGCTACAAAGAAGTCTCGCTTCCCATCGGTCAAAAGGGCCATGCTGAATAAAGTGTCAAAACCAGAAATGCAGGACAGGCCATGGAGAAATGGGAGCCTTGCTACGCCGATGGGCGGGATGTAAATTGCCAACAGCCACTCTGGAGAAGTGTACGGTGTGTCCTGAAACATCTAAAAAACTCAGCTTAGAGAGCATAGGGCCCTTCCACTCATGGGCCTATAAATTGGGAAAACTAAAAATCAGCAAGACACAGGCACCCCAAAGTTTTGGGCTACTCTGCTGACAAGAACCTCCACTTCGTTACACCTTAAATATCCCAGGAAAGAGAAGAATGGATAAAGAAGATGTGGTCCTTTTATACAATGGAATATCACTCAGCCATGAAATCAATGTCATAAGGCTAGTAGCAGCATGATGAGTGGACTTAGGTATGACGATTCTAAGTGAAATAAGTCACACAGAAAAAGACACTTATCATGAGATATCACTTATAGAGGGAATGTAAAAACCGCTACCCTTGAACTGAATTACAAAACAGAACAGAGTCACACGTTTAGAAAACACACTATGGCTGCTTAACGGGAAAGGTGAGGTGGGGTGATGCATAAAACAAGGGTTTCAAATTAGCTCAGATACCGTTCCATGAACCCAATATGTAATAGACAAGACCTACTCCTTGCTCAGTGAACTGGACTCAACACCCCCTATTCACCGCCCAAGAATATATCTGACTAGTAAGACTCTTAAAACCTATGTATTGATATCTCTCTGTAAGTGAGTCAAGTGGGTGTAAAGCGGCATAAACACAGCAGTGAAAAGCAGCTAAACCCCATTATAAAAATCAATTACTTTTCAAAACCCGTGAAACAAAGACAGTGAAAGAGAGAAAAATTCTTACAAAATTCGTTCAGGGGCTGTGATGCCACCTGGATTGACCATATCTAGACCCACAGCTGATTGAGACATAAGGGTGGACACTCTTGGGGCTGAGAGGTTTGGTGAGGTTGGGTGAGCAAACGCAGACCCTTTAAATTAATACGGCGTGGTACCCATCCCATGGGTCCCAAATCTCCAGGTTCAAGGGCATCGTCCTACACTGAAAACATGCATGAGAAACCCCGAAGATGGTACACCGTGTGATCGGGAAAGGTTTCTAAAACGCACCTCATTTCTCAACTCCTTGTGCTCCGGTTCGCCATTCCAGCCGCTTTACTAGCAATCTCCCTCCTTGGAGAATCAGCACCTTTATCCTCCTGTTCCGTACAGGTTGCAATTTGTCCTGAGGATGCACGGGAAGAGGGGGAACCAATGAGAGACTAGCTCTAGGTGTTGGGCCAGGCACAGGTCACTCTATTTTCCCATCAGGAAGAAGAATTAACCACAGGCTCAGCCTGCCGCCAGGAACCAGAATACGGCCTGAAGCAACCCTGCGCTTTTGCGGCCAGCTCCCAAGAAAGCGAGTTGAATAATGGAGTTCAGGGGCACTGCAATTCACAAACCTGCAGACTTAGAAATGATAGCTCTCGTCCACAAATATATTGAGGGAAGGCAACGAAGAGGATTTGAAAGCAAGGCAGAATTGCAGGAAACAGATTTCAGGAGGTAGATTCGAATCGCCTTTAAAGCACAGGAAAAGCGGCAAAACCTCGACAATGATGCCCTTGGCCAAAAAGGGCGTATGCGTTTTTTCCTGAATATATTCAGGAAAAAACGCATACGCCCTTTTTGGCCAACCAAGCAACCTGGAAAGGCAAATCAGCGCTACAAAGAAGTCTCGCTTCCCATCGGTCAAAAGGGCCATGCTGAATAAAGTGTCAAAACCAGAAATGCAGGACAGGCCATGGAGAAATGGGAGCCTTGCTACGCCGATGGGCGGGATGTAAATTGCCAACAGCCACTCTGGAGAAGTGTACGGTGTGTCCTGAAACATCTAAAAAACTCAGCTTAGAGAGCATAGGGCCCTTCCACTCATGGGCCTATAAATTGGGAAAACTAAAAATCAGCAAGACACAGGCACCCCAAAGTTTTGGGCTACTCTGCTGACAAGAACCTCCACTTCGTTACACCTTAAATATCCCAGGAAAGAGAAGAATGGATAAAGAAGATGTGGTCCTTTTATACAATGGAATATCACTCAGCCATGAAATCAATGTCATAAGGCTAGTAGCAGCATGATGAGTGGACTTAGGTATGACGATTCTAAGTGAAATAAGTCACACAGAAAAAGACACTTATCATGAGATATCACTTATAGAGGGAATGTAAAAACCGCTACCCTTGAACTGAATTACAAAACAGAACAGAGTCACACGTTTAGAAAACACACTATGGCTGCTTAACGGGAAAGGTGAGGTGGGGTGATGCATAAAACAAGGGTTTCAAATTAGCTCAGATACCGTTCCATGAACCCAATATGTAATAGACAAGACCTACTCCTTGCTCAGTGAACTGGACTCAACACCCCCTATTCACCGCCCAAGAATATATCTGACTAGTAAGACTCTTCAAACCTATGTATTGATATCTCTCTGTAAGTGAGTCAAGTGGGTGTAAAGCGGCATAAACACAGCAGTGAAAAGCAGCTAAACCCCATTATAAAAATCAATTACTTTTCAAAACCCGTGAAACAAAGACAGTGAAAGAGAGAGAAATTCTTACAAAATTCGTTCAGGGGCTGTGATGCCACCTGGATTGACCATATCTAGACCCACAGCTGATTGAGACATAAGGGTGGACACTCTTGGGGCTGAGAGGTTTGGTGAGGTTGGGTGAGCAAACGCAGACCCTTTAAATTAATACGGCGTGGTACCCATCCCATGGGTCCCAAATCTCCAGGTTCAAGGGCATCGTCCTACACTGAAAACATGCATGAGAAACCCCGAAGATGGTACACCGTGTGATCGGGAAAGGTTTCTAAAACGCACCTCATTTCTCAACTCCTTGTGCTCCGGTTCGCCATTCCAGCCGCTTTACTAGCAATCTCCCTCCTTGGAGAATCAGCACCTTTATCCTCCTGTTCCGTACAGGTTGCAATTTGTCCTGAGGATGCACGGGAAGAGGGGGAACCAATGAGAGACTAGCTCTAGGTGTTGGGCCAGGCACAGGTCACTCTATTTTCCCATCAGGAAGAAGAATTAACCACAGGCTCAGCCTGCCGCCAGGAACCAGAATACGGCCTGAAGCAATCCTGCGCTTTTGCGGCCAGCTCCCAAGAAAGCGAGTTGAATAATGGAGTTCAGGGGCACTGCAATTCACAAACCTGCAGACTTAGAAATGATAGCTCTCGTCCACAAATATATTGAGGGAAGGCAACGAAGAGGATTTGAAAGCAAGGCAGAATTGCAGGAAACAGATTTCAGGAGGTAGATTCGAATCGCCTTTAAAGCACAGGAAAAGCGGCAAAACCTCGACAATGATGCCCTTGGCCAAAAAGGGCGTATGCGTTTTTTCCTGAATATATTCAGGAAAAAACGCATACGCCCTTTTTGGCCAACCAAGCAACCTGGAAAGGCAAATCAGCGCTACAAAGAAGTCTCGCTTCCCATCGGTCAAAAGGGCCATGCTGAATAAAGTGTCAAAACCAGAAATGCAGGACAGGCCATGGAGAAATGGGAGCCTTGCTACGCCGATGGGCGGGATGTAAATTGCCAACAGCCACTCTGGAGAAGTGTACGGTGTGTCCTGAAACATCTAAAAAACTCAGCTTAGAGAGCATAGGGCCCTTCCACTCATGGGCCTATAAATTGGGAAAACTAAAAATCAGCAAGACACAGGCACCCCAAAGTTTTGGGCTACTCTGCTGACAAGAACCTCCACTTCGTTACACCTTAAATATCCCAGGAAAGAGAAGAATGGATAAAGAAGATGTGGTCCTTTTATACAATGGAATATCACTCAGCCATGAAATCAATGTCATAAGGCTAGTAGCAGCATGATGAGTGGACTTAGGTATGACGATTCTAAGTGAAATAAGTCACACAGAAAAAGACACTTATCATGAGATATCACTTATAGAGGGAATGTAAAAACCGCTACCCTTGAACTGAATTACAAAACAGAACAGAGTCACACGTTTAGAAAACACACTATGGCTGCTTAACGGGAAAGGTGAGGTGGGGTGATGCATAAAACAAGGGTTTCAAATTAGCTCAGATACCGTTCCATGAACCCAATATGTAATAGACAAGACCTACTCCTTGCTCAGTGAACTGGACTCAACACCCCCTATTCACCGCCCAAGAATATATCTGACTAGTAAGACTCTTCAAACCTATGTATTGATATCTCTCTGTAAGTGAGTCAAGTGGGTGTAAAGCGGCATAAACACAGCAGTGAAAAGCAGCTAAACCCCATTATAAAAATCAATTACTTTTCAAAACCCGTGAAACAAAGACAGTGAAAGAGAGAGAAATTCTTACAAAATTCGTTCAGGGGCTGTGATGCCACCTGGATTGACCATATCTAGACCCACAGCTGATTGAGACATAAGGGTGGACACTCTTGGGGCTGAGAGGTTTGGTGAGGTTGGGTGAGCAAACGCAGACCCTTTAAATTAATACGGCGTGGTACCCATCCCATGGGTCCCAAATCTCCAGGTTCAAGGGCATCGTCCTACACT
The DNA here is from genome assembly GCF_028023285.1 of Balaenoptera ricei. NCBI lineage: Eukaryota > Metazoa > Chordata > Mammalia > Artiodactyla > Balaenopteridae > Balaenoptera > Balaenoptera ricei. The sequence continues at coordinate 73,162,062 of NC_082650.1, forward strand.
GAAAACATGCATGAGAAACCCCGAAGATGGTACACCGTGTGATCGGGAAAGGTTTCTAAAACGCACCTCATTTCTCAACTCCTTGTGCTCCGGTTCGCCATTCCAGCCGCTTTACTAGCAATCTCCCTCCTTGGAGAATCAGCACCTTTATCCTCCTGTTCCGTACAGGTTGCAATTTGTCCTGAGGATGCACGGGAAGAGGGGGAACCAATGAGAGACTAGCTCTAGGTGTTGGGCCAGGCACAGGTCACTCTATTTTCCCATCAGGAAGAAGAATTAACCACAGGCTCAGCCTGCCGCCAGGAACCAGAATACGGCCTGAAGCAATCCTGCGCTTTTGCGGCCAGCTCCCAAGAAAGCGAGTTGAATAATGGAGCTCAGGGGCACTGCAATTCACAAACCTGCAGACTTAGAAATGATAGCTCTCGTCCACAAATATATTGAGGGAAGGCAACGAAGAGGATTTGAAAGCAAGGCAGAATTGCAGGAAACAGATTTCAGGAGGTAGATTCGAATCGCCTTTAAAGCACAGGAAAAGCGGCAAAACCTCGACAATGATGCCCTTGGCCAAAAAGGGCGTATGCGTTTTTTCCTGAATATATTCAGGAAAAAACGCATACGCCCTTTTTGGCCAACCAAGCAACCTGGAAAGGCAAATCAGCGCTACAAAGAAGTCTCGCTTCCCATCGGTCAAAAGGGCCATGCTGAATAAAGTGTCAAAACCAGAAATGCAGGACAGGCCATGGAGAAATGGGAGCCTTGCTACGCCGATGGGCGGGATGTAAATTGCCAACAGCCACTCTGGAGAAGTGTACGGTGTGTCCTGAAACATCTAAAAAACTCAGCTTAGAGAGCATAGGGCCCTTCCACTCATGGGCCTATAAATTGGGAAAACTAAAAATCAGCAAGACACAGGCACCCCAAAGTTTTGGGCTACTCTGCTGACAAGAACCTCCACTTCGTTACACCTTAAATATCCCAGGAAAGAGAAGAATGGATAAAGAAGATGTGGTCCTTTTATACAATGGAATATCACTCAGCCATGAAATCAATGTCATAAGGCTAGTAGCAGCATGATGAGTGGACTTAGGTATGACGATTCTAAGTGAAATAAGTCACACAGAAAAAGACACTTATCATGAGATATCACTTATAGAGGGAATGTAAAAACCGCTACCCTTGAACTGAATTACAAAACAGAACAGAGTCACACGTTTAGAAAACACACTATGGCTGCTTAACGGGAAAGGTGAGGTGGGGTGATGCATAAAACAAGGGTTTCAAATTAGCTCAGATACCGTTCCATGAACCCAATATGTAATAGACAAGACCTACTCCTTGCTCAGTGAACTGGACTCAACACCCCCTATTCACCGCCCAAGAATATATCTGACTAGTAAGAATCTTCAAACCTATGTATTGATATCTCTCTGTAAGTGAGTCAAGTGGGTGTAAAGCGGCATAAACACAGCAGTGAAAAGCAGCTAAACCCCATTATAAAAATCAATTACTTTTCAAAACCCGTGAAACAAAGACAGTGAAAGAGAGAAAAATTCTTACAAAATTCGTTCAGGGGCTGTGATGCCACCTGGATTGACCATATCTAGACCCACAGCTGATTGAGACATAAGGGTGGACACTCTTGGGGCTGAGAGGTTTGGTGAGGTTGGGTGAGCAAACGCAGACCCTTTAAATTAATACGGCGTGGTACCCATCCCATGGGTCCCAAATCTCCAGGTTCAAGGGCATCGTCCTACACTGAAAACATGCATGAGAAACCCCGAAGATGGTACACCGTGTGATCGGGAAAGGTTTCTAAAACGCACCTCATTTCTCAACTCCTTGTGCTCCGGTTCGCCATTCCAGCCGCTTTACTAGCAATCTCCCTCCTTGGAGAATCAGCACCTTTATCCTCCTGTTCCGTACAGGTTGCAATTTGTCCTGAGGATGCACGGGAAGAGGGGGAACCAATGAGAGACTAGCTCTAGGTGTTGGGACAGGCACAGGTCACTCTATTTTCCCATCAGGAAGAAGAATTAACCACAGGCTCAGCCTGCCGCCAGGAACCAGAATACGGCCTGAAGCAACCCTGCGCTTTTGCGGCCAGCTCCCAAGAAAGCGAGTTGAATAATGGAGTTCAGGGGCACTGCAATTCACAAACCTGCAGACTTAGAAATGATAGCTCTCGTCCACAAATATATTGAGGGAAGGCAACGAAGAGGATTTGAAAGCAAGGCAGAATTGCAGGAAACAGATTTCAGGAGGTAGATTCGAATCGCCTTTAAAGCACAGGAAAAGCGGCAAAACCTCGACAATGATGCCCTTGGCCAAAAAGGGCGTATGCGTTTTTTCCTGAATATATTCAGGAAAAAACGCATACGCCCTTTTTGGCCAACCAAGCAACCTGGAAAGGCAAATCAGCGCTACAAAGAAGTCTCGCTTCCCATCGGTCAAAAGGGCCATGCTGAATAAAGTGTCAAAACCAGAAATGCAGGACAGGCCATGGAGAAATGGGAGCCTTGCTACGCCGATGGGCGGGATGTAAATTGCCAACAGCCACTCTGGAGAAGTGTACGGTGTGTCCTGAAACATCTAAAAAACTCAGCTTAGAGAGCATAGGGCCCTTCCACTCATGGGCCTATAAATTGGGAAAACTAAAAATCAGCAAGACACAGGCACCCCAAAGTTTTGGGCTACTCTGCTGACAAGAACCTCCACTTCGTTACACCTTAAATATCCCAGGAAAGAGAAGAATGGATAAAGAAGATGTGGTCCTTTTATACAATGGAATATCACTCAGCCATGAAATCAATGTCATAAGGCTAGTAGCAGCATGATGAGTGGACTTAGGTATGACGATTCTAAGTGAAATAAGTCACACAGAAAAAGACACTTATCATGAGATATCACTTATAGAGGGAATGTAAAAACCGCTACCCTTGAACTGAATTACAAAACAGAACAGAGTCACACGTTTAGAAAACACACTATGGCTGCTTAACGGGAAAGGTGAGGTGGGGTGATGCATAAAACAAGGGTTTCAAATTAGCTCAGATACCGTTCCATGAACCCAATATGTAATAGACAAGACCTACTCCTTGCTCAGTGAACTGGACTCAACACCCCCTATTCACCGCCCAAGAATATATCTGACTAGTAAGACTCTTAAAACCTATGTATTGATATCTCTCTGTAAGTGAGTCAAGTGGGTGTAAAGCGGCATAAACACAGCAGTGAAAAGCAGCTAAACCCCATTATAAAAATCAATTACTTTTCAAAACCCGTGAAACAAAGACAGTGAAAGAGAGAAAAATTCTTACAAAATTCGTTCAGGGGCTGTGATGCCACCTGGATTGACCATATCTAGACCCACAGCTGATTGAGACATAAGGGTGGACACTCTTGGGGCTGAGAGGTTTGGTGAGGTTGGGTGAGCAAACGCAGACCCTTTAAATTAATACGGCGTGGTACCCATCCCATGGGTCCCAAATCTCCAGGTTCAAGGGCATCGTCCTACACTGAAAACATGCATGAGAAACCCCGAAGATGGTACACCGTGTGATCGGGAAAGGTTTCTAAAACGCACCTCATTTCTCAACTCCTTGTGCTCCGGTTCGCCATTCCAGCCGCTTTACTAGCAATCTCCCTCCTTGGAGAATCAGCACCTTTATCCTCCTGTTCCGTACAGGTTGCAATTTGTCCTGAGGATGCACGGGAAGAGGGGGAACCAATGAGAGACTAGCTCTAGGTGTTGGGACAGGCACAGGTCACTCTATTTTCCCATCAGGAAGAAGAATTAACCACAGGCTCAGCCTGCCGCCAGGAACCAGAATACGGCCTGAAGCAACCCTGCGCTTTTGCGGCCAGCTCCCAAGAAAGCGAGTTGAATAATGGAGTTCAGGGGCACTGCAATTCACAAACCTGCAGACTTAGAAATGATAGCTCTCGTCCACAAATATATTGAGGGAAGGCAACGAAGAGGATTTGAAAGCAAGGCAGAATTGCAGGAAACAGATTTCAGGAGGTAGATTCGAATCGCCTTTAAAGCACAGGAAAAGCGGCAAAACCTCGACAATGATGCCCTTGGCCAAAAAGGGCGTATGCGTTTTTTCCTGAATATATTCAGGAAAAAACGCATACGCCCTTTTTGGCCAACCAAGCAACCTGGAAAGGCAAATCAGCGCTACAAAGAAGTCTCGCTTCCCATCGGTCAAAAGGGCCATGCTGAATAAAGTGTCAAAACCAGAAATGCAGGACAGGCCATGGAGAAATGGGAGCCTTGCTACGCCGATGGGCGGGATGTAAATTGCCAACAGCCACTCTGGAGAAGTGTACGGTGTGTCCTGAAACATCTAAAAAACTCAGCTTAGAGAGCATAGGGCCCTTCCACTCATGGGCCTATAAATTGGGAAAACTAAAAATCAGCAAGACACAGGCACCCCAAAGTTTTGGGCTACTCTGCTGACAAGAACCTCCACTTCGTTACACCTTAAATATCCCAGGAAAGAGAAGAATGGATAAAGAAGATGTGGTCCTTTTATACAATGGAATATCACTCAGCCATGAAATCAATGTCATAAGGCTAGTAGCAGCATGATGAGTGGACTTAGGTATGACGATTCTAAGTGAAATAAGTCACACAGAAAAAGACACTTATCATGAGATATCACTTATAGAGGGAATGTAAAAACCGCTACCCTTGAACTGAATTACAAAACAGAACAGAGTCACACGTTTAGAAAACACACTATGGCTGCTTAACGGGAAAGGTGAGGTGGGGTGATGCATAAAACAAGGGTTTCAAATTAGCTCAGATACCGTTCCATGAACCCAATATGTAATAGACAAGACCTACTCCTTGCTCAGTGAACTGGACTCAACACCCCCTATTCACCGCCCAAGAATATATCTGACTAGTAAGACTCTTAAAACCTATGTATTGATATCTCTCTGTAAGTGAGTCAAGTGGGTGTAAAGCGGCATAAACACAGCAGTGAAAAGCAGCTAAACCCCATTATAAAAATCAATTACTTTTCAAAACCCGTGAAACAAAGACAGTGAAAGAGAGAAAAATTCTTACAAAATTCGTTCAGGGGCTGTGATGCCACCTGGATTGACCATATCTAGACCCACAGCTGATTGAGACATAAGGGTGGACACTCTTGGGGCTGAGAGGTTTGGTGAGGTTGGGTGAGCAAACGCAGACCCTTTAAATTAATACGGCGTGGTACCCATCCCATGGGTCCCAAATCTCCAGGTTCAAGGGCATCGTCCTACACTGAAAACATGCATGAGAAACCCCGAAGATGGTACACCGTGTGATCGGGAAAGGTTTCTAAAACGCACCTCATTTCTCAACTCCTTGTGCTCCGGTTCGCCATTCCAGCCGCTTTACTAGCAATCTCCCTCCTTGGAGAATCAGCACCTTTATCCTCCTGTTCCGTACAGGTTGCAATTTGTCCTGAGGATGCACGGGAAGAGGGGGAACCAATGAGAGACTAGCTCTAGGTGTTGGGCCAGGCACAGGTCACTCTATTTTCCCATCAGGAAGAAGAATTAACCACAGGCTCAGCCTGCCGCCAGGAACCAGAATACGGCCTGAAGCAACCCTGCGCTTTTGCGGCCAGCTCCCAAGAAAGCGAGTTGAATAATGGAGTTCAGGGGCACTGCAATTCACAAACCTGCAGACTTAGAAATGATAGCTCTCGTCCACAAATATATTGAGGGAAGGCAACGAAGAGGATTTGAAAGCAAGGCAGAATTGCAGGAAACAGATTTCAGGAGGTAGATTCGAATCGCCTTTAAAGCACAGGAAAAGCGGCAAAACCTCGACAATGATGCCCTTGGCCAAAAAGGGCGTATGCGTTTTTTCCTGAATATATTCAGGAAAAAACGCATACGCCCTTTTTGGCCAACCAAGCAACCTGGAAAGGCAAATCAGCGCTACAAAGAAGTCTCGCTTCCCATCGGTCAAAAGGGCCATGCTGAATAAAGTGTCAAAACCAGAAATGCAGGACAGGCCATGGAGAAATGGGAGCCTTGCTACGCCGATGGGCGGGATGTAAATTGCCAACAGCCACTCTGGAGAAGTGTACGGTGTGTCCTGAAACATCTAAAAAACTCAGCTTAGAGAGCATAGGGCCCTTCCACTCATGGGCCTATAAATTGGGAAAACTAAAAATCAGCAAGACACAGGCACCCCAAAGTTTTGGGCTACTCTGCTGACAAGAACCTCCACCTCGTTACACCTTAAATATCCCAGGAAGGAGAAGAATGGATAAAGAAGATGTGGTCCTTATATACAGTGGAATATCAGTCAGCCATGAAATCAATGTCATAAGGCTAGAAGCAGCATGATGAGTGGACCTAGGTATGACGATTCTAAGTGAAATAAGTCACACAGAAAAAGACACTTATCATGAGATATCACTTATAGAGGGAATGTAAAAACCGCTACCCTTGAACTGAATTACAAAACAGAACAGAGTCACACGTTTAGAAAACACACTATGGCTGCTTAACGGGAAAGGTGAGGTGGGGTGATGCATAAAACAAGGGTTTCAAATTAGCTCAGATACCGTTCCATGAACCCAATATGTAATAGACAAGACCTACTCCTTGCTCAGTGAACTGGACTCAACACCCCCTATTCACCGCCCAAGAATATATCTGACTAGTAAGACTCTTAAAACCTATGTATTGATATCTCTCTGTAAGTGAGTCAAGTGGGTGTAAAGCGGCATAAACACAGCAGTGAAAAGCAGCTAAACCCCATTATAAAAATCAATTACTTTTCAAAACCCGTGAAACAAAGACAGTGAAAGAGAGAGAAATTCTTACAAAATTCGTTCAGGGGCTGTGATGCCACCTGGATTGACCATATCTAGACCCACAGCTGATTGAGACATAAGGGTGGACACTCTTGGGGCTGAGAGGTTTGGTGAGGTTGGGTGAGCAAACGCAGACCCTTTAAATTAATACGGCGTGGTACCCATCCCATGGGTCCCAAATCTCCAGGTTCAAGGGCATCGTCCTACACTGAAAACATGCATGAGAAACCCCGAAGATGGTACACCGTGTGATCGGGAAAGGTTTCTAAAACGCACCTCATTTCTCAACTCCTTGTGCTCCGGTTCGCCATTCCAGCCGCTTTACTAGCAATCTCCCTCCTTGGAGAATCAGCACCTTTATCCTCCTGTTCCGTACAGGTTGCAATTTGTCCTGAGGATGCACGGGAAGAGGGGGAACCAATGAGAGACTAGCTCTAGGTGTTGGGCCAGGCACAGGTCACTCTATTTTCCCATCAGGAAGAAGAATTAACCACAGGCTCAGCCTGCCGCCAGGAACCAGAATACGGCCTGAAGCAACCCTGCGCTTTTGCGGCCAGCTCCCAAGAAAGCGAGTTGAATAATGGAGTTCAGGGGCACTGCAATTCACAAACCTGCAGACTTAGAAATGATAGCTCTCGTCCACAAATATATTGAGGGAAGGCAACGAAGAGGATTTGAAAGCAAGGCAGAATTGCAGGAAACAGATTTCAGGAGGTAGATTCGAATCGCCTTTAAAGCACAGGAAAAGCGGCAAAACCTCGACAATGATGCCCTTGGCCAAAAAGGGCGTATGCGTTTTTTCCTGAATATATTCAGGAAAAAACGCATACGCCCTTTTTGGCCAACCAAGCAACCTGGAAAGGCAAATCAGCGCTACAAAGAAGTCTCGCTTCCCATCGGTCAAAAGGGCCATGCTGAATAAAGTGTCAAAACCAGAAATGCAGGACAGGCCATGGAGAAATGGGAGCCTTGCTACGCCGATGGGCGGGATGTAAATTGCCAACAGCCACTCTGGAGAAGTGTACGGTGTGTCCTGAAACATCTAAAAAACTCAGCTTAGAGAGCATAGGGCCCTTCCACTCATGGGCCTATAAATTGGGAAAACTAAAAATCAGCAAGACACAGGCACCCCAAAGTTTTGGGCTACTCTGCTGACAAGAACCTCCACCTCGTTACACCTTAAATATCCCAGGAAGGAGAAGAATGGATAAAGAAGATGTGGTCCTTATATACAGTGGAATATCAGTCAGCCATGAAATCAATGTCATAAGGCTAGAAGCAGCATGATGAGTGGACCTAGGTATGACGATTCTAAGTGAAATAAGTCACACAGAAAAAGACACTTATCATGAGATATCACTTATAGAGGGAATGTAAAAACCGCTACCCTTGAACTGAATTACAAAACAGAACAGAGTCACACGTTTAGAAAACACACTATGGCTGCTTAACGGGAAAGGTGAGGTGGGGTGATGCATAAAACAAGGGTTTCAAATTAGCTCAGATACCGTTCCATGAACCCAATATGTAATAGACAAGACCTACTCCTTGCTCAGTGAACTGGACTCAACACCCCCTATTCACCGCCCAAGAATATATCTGACTAGTAAGACTCTTAAAACCTATGTATTGATATCTCTCTGTAAGTGAGTCAAGTGGGTGTAAAGCGGCATAAACACAGCAGTGAAAAGCAGCTAAACCCCATTATAAAAATCAATTACTTTTCAAAACCCGTGAAACAAAGACAGTGAAAGAGAGAGAAATTCTTACAAAATTCGTTCAGGGGCTGTGATGCCACCTGGATTGACCATATCTAGACCCACAGCTGATTGAGACATAAGGGTGGACACTCTTGGGGCTGAGAGGTTTGGTGAGGTTGGGTGAGCAAACGCAGACCCTTTAAATTAATACGGCGTGGTACCCATCCCATGGGTCCCAAATCTCCAGGTTCAAGGGCATCGTCCTACACTGAAAACATGCATGAGAAACCCCGAAGATGGTACACCGTGTGATCGGGAAAGGTTTCTAAAACGCACCTCATTTCTCAACTCCTTGTGCTCCGGTTCGCCATTCCAGCCGCTTTACTAGCAATCTCCCTCCTTGGAGAATCAGCACCTTTATCCTCCTGTTCCGTACAGGTTGCAATTTGTCCTGAGGATGCACGGGAAGAGGGGGAACCAATGAGAGACTAGCTCTAGGTGTTGGGCCAGGCACAGGTCACTCTATTTTCCCATCAGGAAGAAGAATTAACCACAGGCTCAGCCTGCCGCCAGGAACCAGAATACGGCCTGAAGCAACCCTGCGCTTTTGCGGCCAGCTCCCAAGAAAGCGAGTTGAATAATGGAGTTCAGGGGCACTGCAATTCACAAACCTGCAGACTTAGAAATGATAGCTCTCGTCCACAAATATATTGAGGGAAGGCAACGAAGAGGATTTGAAAGCAAGGCAGAATTGCAGGAAACAGATTTCAGGAGGTAGATTCGAATCGCCTTTAAAGCACAGGAAAAGCGGCAAAACCTCGACAATGATGCCCTTGGCCAAAAAGGGCGTATGCGTTTTTTCCTGAATATATTCAGGAAAAAACGCATACGCCCTTTTTGGCCAACCAAGCAACCTGGAAAGGCAAATCAGCGCTACAAAGAAGTCTCGCTTCCCATCGGTCAAAAGGGCCATGCTGAATAAAGTGTCAAAACCAGAAATGCAGGACAGGCCATGGAGAAATGGGAGCCTTGCTACGCTGATGGGCGGGATGTAAATTGCCAACAGCCACTCTGGAGAAGTGTACGGTGTGTCCTGAAACATCTAAAAAACTCAGCTTAGAGAGCATAGGGCCCTTCCACTCATGGGCCTATAAATTGGGAAAACTAAAAATCAGCAAGACACAGGCACCCCAAAGTTTTGGGCTACTCTGCTGACAAGAACCTCCACCTCGTTACACCTTAAATATCCCAGGAAGGAGAAGAATGGATAAAGAAGATGTGGTCCTTATATACAGTGGAATATCAGTCAGCCATGAAATCAATGTCATAAGGCTAGAAGCAGCATGATGAGTGGACCTAGGTATGACGATTCTAAGTGAAATAAGTCACACAGAAAAAGACACTTATCATGAGATATCACTTATAGAGGGAATGTAAAAACCGCTACCCTTGAACTGAATTACAAAACAGAACAGAGTCACACGTTTAGAAAACACACTATGGCTGCTTAACGGGAAAGGTGAGGTGGGGTGATGCATAAAACAAGGGTTTCAAATTAGCTCAGATACCGTTCCATGAACCCAATATGTAATAGACAAGACCTACTCCTTGCTCAGTGAACTGGACTCAACACCCCCTATTCACCGCCCAAGAATATATCTGACTAGTAAGACTCTTCAAACCTATGTATTGATATCTCTCTGTAAGTGAGTCAAGTGGGTGTAAAGCGGCATAAACACAGCAGTGAAAAGCAGCTAAACCCCATTATAAAAATCAATTACTTTTCAAAACCCGTGAAACAAAGACAGTGAAAGAGAGAGAAATTCTTACAAAATTCGTTCAGGGGCTGTGATGCCACCTGGATTGACCATATCTAGACCCACAGCTGATTGAGACATAAGGGTGGACACTCTTGGGGCTGAGAGGTTTGGTGAGGTTGGGTGAGCAAACGCAGACCCTTTAAATTAATACAGCGTGGTACCCATCCCATGGGTCCCAAATCTCCAGGTTCAAGGGCATCGTCCTACACTGAAAACATGCATGAGAAACCCCGAAGATGGTACACCGTGTGATCGGGAAAGGTTTCTAAAACGCACCTCATTTCTCAACTCCTTGTGCTCCGGTTCGCCATTCCAGCCGCTTTACTAGCAATCTCCCTCCTTGGAGAATCAGCACCTTTATCCTCCTGTTCCGTACAGGTTGCAATTTGTCCTGAGGATGCACGGGAAGAGGGGGAACCAATGAGAGACTAGCTCTAGGTGTTGGGACAGGCACAGGTCACTCTATTTTCCCATCAGGAAGAAGAATTAACCACAGGCTCAGCCTGCCGCCAGGAACGAGAATACGGCCTGAAGCAATCCTGCGCATTTGCGGCCAGCTCCCAAGAAAGCGAGTTGAATAATGGAGCTCAGGGGCACTGCAATTCACAAACCTGCAGACTTAGAAATGATAACTCTCGTCCACAAATATATTGAGGGAAGGCAACGAAGAGGATTTGAAAGCAAGGCAGAATTGCAGGAAACAGATTTCAGGAGGTAGATTCGAATCGCCTTTAAAGCACAGGAAAAGCGGCAAAACCTCGACAATGATGCCCTTGGCCAAAAAGGGCGTATGCGTTTTTTCCTGAATATATTCAGGAAAAAACGCATACGCCCTTTTTGGCCAACCAAGCAACCTGGAAAGGCAAATCAGCGCTACAAAGAAGTCTCGCTTCCCATCGGTCAAAAGGGCCATGCTGAAAAAAGTGTCAAAACCAGAAATGCAGGACAGTCCATGGAGAAATGGGAGCCTTGCTACGCTGATGGGCGGGATGTAAATTGCCAACAGCCACTCTGGAGAAGTGTACGGTGTGTCCTGAAACATCTAAAAAACTCAGCTTAGAGAGCATAGGGCCCTTCCACTCATGGGCGTATAAATTGGGAAAACTAAAAATCAGCAAGACACACGCACCCCAAAGTTTTGGGCTACTCTGCTGACAAGAACCTCCACTTCGTTACACCTTAAATATCCCAGGAAAGAGAAGAATGGATAAAGAAGATGTGGTCCTTTTATACAATGGAATATCACTCAGCCATGAAATCAATGTCATAAGGCTAGTAGCAGCATGATGAGTGGACTTAGGTATGACGATTCTAAGTGAAATAAGTCACACAGAAAAAGACACTTATCATGAGATATCACTTATAGAGGGAATGTAAAAACCGCTACCCTTGAACTGAATTACAAAACAGAACAGAGTCACACGTTTAGAAAACACACTATGGCTGCTTAACGGGAAAGGTGAGGTGGGGTGATGCATAAAACAAGGGTTTCAAATTAGCTCAGATACCGTTCCATGAACCCAATATGTAATAGACAAGACCTACTCCTTGCTCAGTGAACTGGACTCAACACCCCCTATTCACCGCCCAAGAATATATCTGACTAGTAAGAATCTTCAAACCTATGTATTGATATCTCTCTGTAAGTGAGTCAAGTGGGTGTAAAGCGGCATAAACACAGCAGTGAAAAGCAGCTAAACCCCATTATAAAAATCAATTACTTTTCAAAACCCGTGAAACAAAGACAGTGAAAGAGAGAGAAATTCTTACAAAATTCGTTCAGGGGCTGTGATGCCACCTGGATTGACCATATCTAGACCCACAGCTGATTGAGACATAAGGGTGGACACTCTTGGGGCTGAGAGGTTTGGTGAGGTTGGGTGAGCAAACGCAGACCCTTTAAATTAATACGGCGTGGTACCCATCCCATGGGTCCCAAATCTCCAGGTTCAAGGGCATCGTCCTACACTGAAAACATGCATGAGAAACCCCGAAGATGGTACACCGTGTGATCGGGAAAGGTTTCTAAAACGCACCTCATTTCTCAACTCCTTGTGCTCCGGTTCGCCATTCCAGCCGCTTTACTAGCAATCTCCCTCCTTGGAGAATCAGCACCTTTATCCTCCTGTTCCGTACAGGTTGCAATTTGTCCTGAGGATGCACGGGAAGAGGGGGAACCAATGAGAGACTAGCTCTAGGTGTTGGGCCAGGCACAGGTCACTCTATTTTCCCATCAGGAAGAAGAATTAACCACAGGCTCAGCCTGCCGCCAGGAACCAGAATACGGCCTGAAGCAACCCTGCGCTTTTGCGGCCAGCTCCCAAGAAAGCGAGTTGAATAATGGAGTTCAGGGGCACTGCAATTCACAAACCTGCAGACTTAGAAATGATAGCTCTCGTCCACAAATATATTGAGGGAAGGCAACGAAGAGGATTTGAAAGCAAGGCAGAATTGCAGGAAACAGATTTCAGGAGGTAGATTCGAATCGCCTTTAAAGCACAGGAAAAGCGGCAAAACCTCGACAATGATGCCCTTGGCCAAAAAGGGCGTATGCGTTTTTTCCTGAATATATTCAGGAAAAAACGCATACGCCCTTTTTGGCCAACCAAGCAACCTGGAAAGGCAAATCAGCGCTACAAAGAAGTCTCGCTTCCCATCGGTCAAAAGGGCCATGCTGAATAAAGTGTCAAAACCAGAAATGCAGGACAGGCCATGGAGAAATGGGAGCCTTGCTACGCCGATGGGCGGGATGTAAATTGCCAACAGCCACTCTGGAGAAGTGTACGGTGTGTCCTGAAACATCTAAAAAACTCAGCTTAGAGAGCATAGGGCCCTTCCACTCATGGGCCTATAAATTGGGAAAACTAAAAATCAGCAAGACACAGGCACCCCAAAGTTTTGGGCTACTCTGCTGACAAGAACCTCCACCTCGTTACACCTTAAATATCCCAGGAAGGAGAAGAATGGATAAAGAAGATGTGGTCCTTATATACAGTGGAATATCAGTCAGCCATGAAATCAATGTCATAAGGCTAGAAGCAGCATGATGAGTGGACCTAGGTATGACGATTCTAAGTGAAATAAGTCACACAGAAAAAGACACTTATCATGAGATATCACTTATAGAGGGAATGTAAAAACCGCTACCCTTGAACTGAATTACAAAACAGAACAGAGTCACACGTTTAGAAAACACACTATGGCTGCTTAACGGGAAAGGTGAGGTGGGGTGATGCATAAAACAAGGGTTTCAAATTAGCTCAGATACCGTTCCATGAACCCAATATGTAATAGACAAGACCTACTCCTTGCTCAGTGAACTGGACTCAACACCCCCTATTCACCGCCCAAGAATATATCTGACTAGTAAGACTCTTCAAACCTATGTATTGATATCTCTCTGTAAGTGAGTCAAGTGGGTGTAAAGCGGCATAAACACAGCAGTGAAAAGCAGCTAAACCCCATTATAAAAATCAATTACTTTTCAAAACCCGTGAAACAAAGACAGTGAAAGAGAGAGAAATTCTTACAAAATTCGTTCAGGGGCTGTGATGCCACCTGGATTGACCATATCTAGACCCACAGCTGATTGAGACATAAGGGTGGACACTCTTGGGGCTGAGAGGTTTGGTGAGGTTGGGTGAGCAAACGCAGACCCTTTAAATTAATACGGCGTGGTACCCATCCCATGGGTCCCAAATCTCCAGGTTCAAGGGCATCGTCCTACACTGAAAACATGCATGAGAAACCCCGAAGATGGTACACCGTGTGATCGGGAAAGGTTTCTAAAACGCACCTCATTTCTCAACTCCTTGTGCTCCGGTTCGCCATTCCAGCCGCTTTACTAGCAATCTCCCTCCTTGGAGAATCAGCACCTTTATCCTCCTGTTCCGTACAGGTTGCAATTTGTCCTGAGGATGCACGGGAAGAGGGGGAACCAATGAGAGACTAGCTCTAGGTGTTGGGACAGGCACAGGTCACTCTATTTTCCCATCAGGAAGAAGAATTAACCACAGGCTCAGCCTGCCGCCAGGAACCAGAATACGGCCTGAAGCAATCCTGCGCTTTTGCGGCCAGCTCCCAAGAAAGCGAGTTGAATAATGGAGCTCAGGGGCACTGCAATTCACAAACCTGCAGACTTAGAAATGATAACTCTCGTCCACAAATATATTGAGGGAAGGCAACGAAGAGGATTTGAAAGCAAGGCAGAATTGCAGGAAACAGATTTCAGGAGGTAGATTCGAATCGCCTTTAAAGCACAGAAAAAGCGGCAAAACCTCGACAATGATGCCCTTGGCCAAAAAGGGCGTATGCGTTTTTTCCTGAATATATTCAGGAAAAAACGCATACGCCCTTTTTGGCCAACCAAGCAACCTGGAAAGGCAAATCAGCGCTACAAAGAAGTCTCGCTTCCCATCGGTCAAAAGGGCCATGCTGAAAAAAGTGTCAAAACCAGAAATGCAGGACAGTCCATGGAGAAATGGGAGCCTTGCTACGCTGATGGGCGGGATGTAAATTGCCAACAGCCACTCTGGAGAAGTGTACGGTGTGTCCTGAAACATCTAAAAAACTCAGCTTAGAGAGCATAGGGCCCTTCCACTCATGGGCCTATAAATTGGGAAAACTAAAAATCAGCAAGACACACGCACCCCAAAGTTTTGGGCTACTCTGCTGACAAGAACCTCCACTTCGTTACACCTTAAATATCCCAGGAAAGAGAAGAATGGATAAAGAAGATGTGGTCCTTATATACAATGGAATATCACTCAGCCATGAAATCAATGTCATAAGGCTAGTAGCAGCATGATGAGTGGACTTAGGTATGACGATTCTAAGTGAAATAAGTCACACAGAAAAAGACACTTATCATGAGATATCACTTATAGAGGGAATGTAAAAACCGCTACCCTTGAACTGAATTACAAAACAGAACAGAGTCACACGTTTAGAAAACACACTATGGCTGCTTAACGGGAAAGGTGAGGTGGGGTGATGCATAAAACAAGGGTTTCAAATTAGCTCAGATACCGTTCCATGAACCCAATATGTAATAGACAAGACCTACTCCTTGCTCAGTGAACTGGACTCAACACCCCCTATTCACCGCCCAAGAATATATCTGACTAGTAAGACTCTTCAAACCTATGTATTGATATCTCTCTGTAAGTGAGTCAAGTGGGTGTAAAGCGGCATAAACACAGCAGTGAAAAGCAGCTAAACCCCATTATAAAAATCAATTACTTTTCAAAACCCGTGAAACAAAGACAGTGAAAGAGAGAGAAATTCTTACAAAATTCGTTCAGGGGCTGTGATGCCACCTGGATTGACCATATCTAGACCCACAGCTGATTGAGACATAAGGGTGGACACTCTTGGGGCTGAGAGGTTTGGTGAGGTTGGGTGAGCAAACGCAGACCCTTTAAATTAATACGGCGTGGTACCCATCCCATGGGTCCCAAATCTCCAGGTTCAAGGGCATCGTCCTACACTGAAAACATGCATGAGAAACCCCGAAGATGGTACACCGT